>NC_056605.1:4539260-4651760 GCF_018340385.1 Cyprinus carpio
AGCGAGTTCAACAGGCTAACAGGCAGCCACCTCGAGCCACTCACTAAGAGGTCCACACAGGACATGCGGCCTTAAATACTGGACCGGTTCATGAAAGAAACTCTTGGGTCGTAAATAAGGGAGAAAAGCACGTCTGCTACCGAGTAGTTCTGAATCTTGAATTAAAACCAATGGAACAATGTTGATTTTTTTTTCTAAATAAATTTTATTTAAAATGTGTTTAAGGAAGTCAAAGACTGAATACTAAGCAGTTAAGTAGAGCTTATACCACTGTTTCAGAGAACACCATACACACACAATGTCCAAACAAGTCTCACTCTTCCATGAACCTCCTCGGATGATCAGAACAGAAAACATGAATAAAGTGGTTACCGAAGACATGAAAAAATGAGAACGACAGTACAGTACAAATCAGACAGTGAACAAGATCTAAATAAATAATATCAGCAGACTTCATGTGAAGCACTCTCATCAGATGCTTGTGTGAACATTTTTCATTTGAGGTCTTTCTGAAGACAGACATTCTACACAACGGCTGTGCAACTTCACACTGTAAAGCTCTATAGAGAAGGAAAACAATTGTTTTATTAGGTCTGTAGATTTTGGAGAGGCATAAAGAATCTTGAAGGGAGATCTTTAAAAAAAAGACAAGCTACATCAATACCACTGAGCTTGTTAGATTTAAGTGTATAAAATAAGAATAAAACAACCAACAGTCATCAGTAAAGCCTTAAATATAAATCAGTACTAGTCCAAGTCTCTCTTCATCGCTATAGGTCATATAAAAGTCAGCTGGCAAAAGCAAATATTGCACCACATTTTCAGCTGCATATCAAACGAGACAGACACCCCATATTGCCTATTCCACCCAAACATATACAAGAATACATTTTTATATGCAATGGATTGAAAAGGAAACCTAAAATCTGCGGAGGGGAAAGGGGGGAAAATAAATTAAATTTATAGAACAAGCTCTCAATATTTCTTAATGCATAAGTTTACTAGAGGGTCTTTTCATAAAGGCAAACGAAATATTTAAACAAAAGATAGAAGAAAAAAATAAGAGCAACTTCTCAGCAACTTCAACTCAAAATGCTTTCTATATTTATTTTCTTTGCGTTTCCCCATAAACATTTGTACCTACGAGTTTCTAGAACATTAACCCATCTAACTGCAAGTCTACATTTGAAACGGCAACAGTATTTCACAGGGAGCAATGGGAAAAGTGAAAGAGAAATAGAAAAAGTGCCCAAAGTAGGTGCATGTGTGTGTGGACGGTCTTCAGTAGTACTGATAAAGGGTGGCGCGTTTACCCCTGGCTCAGTTCAGCTGTTCATCAGCAGGAGGATCCACACGGATGGGATGTTAAAAGCATGTGAGAGCGTTTATAGCGGCTGCAGCACTGTGCGACCCGCATCACCGGTCCCTCCTGCCTTCTCCAGCTCAGACAGCTCCTCAAACACATCTCTGAACACAAAGACGTCTCATCAGATCACAACGATACCAGTGGGTCTCATTCACTCGTTTGCATGGATTTCTTGTATTTATACTTACTTGTGCATGTAGAAAAAGATGTATCCGCTCCTGTCACGATCTCTCTGAACTGTGGACTCCTGTGTGCGGGAGACGTCCAGATCATTGTATGTGAGCCAGGACTGTTTCCTCATGTCATAAACATCACTAATGTAATGCCCTATATAGGAGGAAAGAGACAAAGAGCACCTGATGAAACTGTACTTGGTCTGCAGTGGAAAAACAACATGAGCTAAAAGACGCCAGTACCTGATGATGAGCTGCTGCCGATGTGACTGACCACACTGATGAGTCTGAAGGAGTTCGGAAGCTCTCCAGTCTGGGGAACAAATCATGACACCATCATTAAAACCATGCTCTGAAAACGGTCACTTCTCAAACCGCACCGAGCGTCTCGGACTCACCTCGGCGTTCTTCTTGAGCTCTTCAGTTTCAGCCTCACTGTACTCCATATCCAGACCATCCTCGTTCCCAGAGTCGTCATCAGAGCACAGCAGCTCCGGCAAAGAGTTATTAAACTCTGCAACATGTTAACAAAAACATTCACATTAATAAAGATAATGTGAGACAGAACACAGTGTTCTGGGTGTATCATACTGACCTTGCAGGCTGAGCTCAGTGGCTCTCTTCAGATCGTCGTCTTCCCTCATCTCTCTCGCCTCCTGTGCAATTAACACAGATAATATTCACTGAACAACACAGTCATTATCATCATCATCAGTTAATCTGTGCTGACGTCAAGGATGAACAACACCGGAAAAGTACAGCTGCCAAGGAGATTGTGATAAAAGACCAACATTGTCAATAATATGCCCAAGCCACTTGTGAACTCAAAATCAAAACAGACCCTCAAAAAAATCTTGATTAGAAGGCTGTTAACTTTTTAAGTCTGTTGTTGTTTGTTTTACTTCAGATATCTTGATTTTAAATTTATCACAATTTTAAAACTGTCCTTAAAATGTTTTATATTCAACACACCACAATTGTGTTACTTTGTGCGATGAAATATGACCTGGAGATGTTATTGAGTTTCACTGAGATTCACCCCCACCCCCCAGGACTTTTCTTTTTTTTTTTTTTTAGCTGTAATTATTTACCAAATTATGCGATGTATAATGATCTCTACGTTTTTCTGTGTTTCAGTTTTTCGGCAAATAAACACACAAATGCAAATTGAGGGAGAATTTAAACCAATTAGACAATACTAGAGGTAAAAACTCACAAGATTAAGAAGTGTAAAAATCAAGGTCCACAATACAAGTACTACGATGATTACAATCTTATTAAATTCATAAAATATAGAATGTACTGCTAGATTCCTTACATGTTCCTGCAGGCTCTGTGCGAGGGCCTGCTGCAGCTCCTGTTCCTCTCGCTCCTGGTCTAAACTGTACTGCTGCACCCAGTCCAGCTCTCCCTGCACACCTTCAGGCGTCTGGTTCTCTTTATTCTCATCCATGGTCAGATCTAGAGACTCCAGGGCATCTAGACACAAACCAAACACAACTCTATACACTGTAGGCCGGGAATATAAACATGAAGTCTAGTTAACACTCTAGTTACCTGCAGGCTGTTTCTCTGCATCCAGAAGCTCCAAATGATGAGTCAGGTCCTGGCCGTCTCCATCTCCAAACCCTGTGTCTGGGCTGCTGGTTGGCTCGTCATCAGGGCATCCGGACAAACTAGTGTCGTGCCGACTCATCTCCAGCACAGCTGCTAGCATCTCATCATCGTTGACTGCATTAAACTCCGAGTGCTCGACCTGTGCGTTGTGCTGCACCTGAGAACAAAAGGGAGGTTAGATGTGAGGTTAAAAACTGGTCACATACGTTTCCTTCAGAAGTTTGGGGTCATTACGTTTTTCTTTCCCACTTTTAAGAAGGGACTAATTAAATTCATCAAATGTGACCATAAAAAACTATTTAAGTATAATTTTTTAAAATCAACGCTTTTATGAAATTTCTATTTAAAGGATCCTGAAGAAAACATACCCCCAAAAAAGCTAAGTTGCACAACTGTTTAACAAGTTTGAGCACTAAATCAGCATATTAGAATGATTTCTGAAAGATCATGTGACACTGAAGCCCAGGAGTGTGTATGTGTGTGTGTGTGTGTGTATATATACACAGTACAGACCAAAAGTTTGGAAACATTACTATTTTTAATGTTTTTGAAAGAAGTCTCTTCTGCTGCTCATCAAGCCTGCATTTATTTGATCAAAAATACAGAAAAAAAAACAGTAATATTGTAAAATATTATTACAACTTAAAATAATAGTTTTCTATTTGAATATACTTTAAAAAATAATTTATTCCTGTGATGCAAAGCTGAATTTTCAGCATTATTACTCCAGCCTTCAGTGTCACATGTAACATCCAGTCTATCACATGATCATTTAGAAATCATTCTAATATTCTGATTTATTATGAGTGTTGGAAACAGTTCTGCTGTCTAATATATTTTGATGAATAAAAGGTTAAAAAGAACTGCATTTATTCAATATAAAAAAAAAAATTCTAATAATATATATTCTAATAATATATTTTCCTTACTATCACTTTTTATCAATTTAACACATCCTTGCTGAATAAAAGTATTGATTTTATTTAAAAGAAAAAAGAAAAAATTACTGACCCCAAATTACTGACCAGTAGTGTATATTATTATTACAAAATATTTATATTTTAAAAACATAGCTTCTTCTTTTTTTTTTTTACTTTTTATTCATCAAAGTATCCTTAAAAAGTATCACGTTCTGAAAAAATATTAAGCAGCAGAACTGTTTCCAACTTTGATAATGAATCATCATATCAGAATGATTTCTAAAGGATCATGTGATAATGATCCTAAAAATTCAGCTCTGCATCACAGAAATAAATGATAATTTAAAGTATAATAAATTTTAAAAATTATTTTAAATTGTAATAATATATCACAATATTAAATTTTTCTGTATTTTTGATCAAATAAATGCAGGCTTGATGAGCAGAAGAAACTTCTTTCAAAAACATTTAAAATAGTAATAGAGTTTTAGTGTTTGTGTATGTATTTTTATATATATATATATATATATATATATATATATATATATATATATATATATATATATATATATATATATATATATATATATATATATATATATATATATATATATATATATAAAAACTTTAAAAAATTCATTTTAAGTTTAGATTTTGTCAGTTATGGTCTACTTTTTATTCACTTTAAATATTACTTTTTAAATGTGGTTCATTTTGTTTTCCGTGCTTTTATTTTATTTTAGTACTTCACAAAAATGTTTTATTTTGTGTTTAAGATAGTAACCCTGATTGTAACATGACACCTTTGTAGATTGTAGCTTGCTGCAACCAAAGTAACCATTTTGATCCACAAATGCCATTTGGACAGATTCAGGCTATGTCCACACAAATCCAGAGCTTTCCCTATCCGATCTATTTTTTTTCCTTGTCTCAAGATATATCTGCTTCCACAAAACGATGTAGTATACATGCCAGACCAGCATGTGGTACTGAAATTCTGCCACAGAGATACACTAAAAACGGAGAAGACTTGGACTATGTGCATAAACCTTGCGCGTGGTATACAAACGAACATGGAACAATACATTAATCTGTGTTAATGTTAGTTAATAAAAAGACAATCGTTCAGTGTTTGTTCATGTTTTTGTTGCTGTTACGTGATGTAGCGGTGTCTGATTAGGGGCGAGACGTGGGCGGATGACGTCGTAATTTCAGAAAACATATGGATTCGTTGTCCATACGAAAACGCAAGAGTGATGTTTTCAAATGTATCCACTCTGGGACCCGGTTTTAAAAAAATCTCGGTTTAACTCTCCCAAAACGCGGGATCCGTGTGGACGAAACGCCTATATGATACAAAATTTATGCGTATACAGCGAAACGCATCTCCGTGTGGATGGGGCCTCAAACGATCCATTAAAAATACCAAGCTGTTCTTCTCACCTCTTCAGTCCTGTCATCTTCTGAATGATGTTTACGACCAACTTTTCTGACGAGCTCCTCCTCACTATCCGAGTCACACAGCACACTGCCTGAGCTCTCTGGCTTTTGAGAAGCTTTCCTGTAAACCATCAATTTAAAACACATTAGTATGAATCAAGACTAAATACTCTTAGCATGCACATCAGAGGGCTGCTCTCACCGTAGTGTTGAAGAGTTGACCGACTGTGACATCTTCAGCGTCCTGGAGCTGAAATTAAATCAGCCATTAGTGAGTATGAAGGGTGCTACACTAAATGACAGCAAGTGCAAGAGTGAGTCTTACATGGCGGTCTGTGCGCTCCAGCCGAGGCTGAGAGGGGGGCGTGTGGCGTCTGTGCAGTGTGAGAGCAGTGTGAGATATTTAGGGATCAGGACTTGTTGGCCCAGTTTGCTGTTTAAAGACAGCTGACTGTTGTAGCTGTAGCGTTTAAGGTGAAGAATCAGCACTCTACAGACAGACACAGAGAGAGAGTCATTTAAAGGTTTTGAATTGACCACAAATGAGTCTTAAACAACAACCTAAACTGTGTCTGCTCATCCCAACCTGGGAAGCCTGCTAAATTTGTGAGAGACGGTTGCTGCTTTTCCACTGCATTTTTCACAGGAATACTCAATCTCCTCCATCTGTAAACAAAGCCAACAGGGAATGAAAAGTAAAGTACCATATTGTAAAATAGGTCATTTGGGTAATGGGTATTATGACTGATTGAAAGTCACAAAAATCATTTCCACACTTTTATTCAACCAGGCAAGATTTTAGCAAAAAGAAAAACTCAATAGTGACAAAAAAGGGTTGGTCACAAATGTTCAGCACAAAAACCGAGTTGGTTTTTGCATAGGGTTTGTCTGTTCAGATTAATGTGTCAAAAACATTTGCATGAATATGCGCCATACAGGTTGAATAAAACACTTTCAGAGTAGAGTGCTTCACTACTTTTTCCTCCGTGACAAAAACAAGTCAAACAGTATCTACATGTTTTCAAATGATTTTTGTATTTGTTATTGACTACATGCAAATATTCATGTTGATGCGAACAAACGCATTGACAGCCATTTATCAAATTCAACTGTTTATCACTGAACATTTATTTTGGTGTATACAGGACCATTCACATTTTACAGCTGGTATGATGCAGTGTCGTACCCTGAAAAAGAGATCTAGCGAGTCCTGTATGGATCTCAGAGGGAGTGATTTTTTCCTGCGCGGCAGGTCGATGGACAGGTCATTGAACTGCTCCCGCTTCATCACCACCTCTCCACAGCTGTTCACCAGAGCGAGAGAGGACTGGGTCAGTATGTGTTGTCTCGTGACTATGATCATATGTCCTGTAATATCTGCATGGCCTCTTTTATTCACCTTTTACATGTTATGGTGTGCTGCACTTCAAACTCCATGTTGACTGTAACCGGGCAGGTGTAAATGCGTGAGGTGTCCACCTCCTCTGCTAACCGAGCGCTCTGTGGCTCCTCCCCGGCCGAGGGCTCGTTCTTCCAGCTTTTGTTGATCTTCTCCATATCCTCCTTCAGCTGGTCCAGACACTGGCTCAGGAACTCATGGGCATCCTGGGCAAAAACAGCTGATTGGGACTTGCATCATGTGAACAATGTGTCAAGAAGGCTTATTCACACCAAGAACAACAACTGTAAAGATAATTATAACTATATTAGCATCCATACCAACGGACAATAAAATTGTTTGCTATGCAGTTCTGTCATCTGTCAATTTAAATCCTCAAGCTCTTTGAAGTTGGCTGTCAGTGTTTTTGTCGCCAGCAGAAATAAAGTGCTCTGAATGTTACTATTATTAAAATCTTAGAGTTATCATTGGTGTGAACGGGCTTCAAGTCGGATGCATCTGCATAAGAAATAAAGATGTCACATGTCTTACATTCTGCATGTAACCAGAGAAACGCTCAGCTGTTGAGGAAATAGCGTTCTTCACTCGCCGCAAAAGATCTTTCTTCACTTCTGGAGGGGAATTGTCTTTCCTGGCCAGCAGATGAGCAAAACGTTCATATGGAAACAAAAACAAAACATCAACAGGCATGTGACTGGATAATCATTACGTTTCAAATTTTTAAGAATGTTTAGAATAGTCCAGAAAGTACCTAATTTCGAGGGAAAAAACAACAGCATGACCATACCTCAGAAGGGCATTGACGGGGACCCTCTTCCATGGTATGCCCTGCTTTAACAGGTCATTTGAAAATGAGGGCAGGCTGAAAAGTGACTGGAGTATGGCGTTCATGTAACAGGTGTTCCCAAGATTGGAGAATCTAATGGACAATCAAGTAAGAGGCATGTGATAAGCTAAGGACAAAATAATGTTATTCAATATGACAAAATAATAGCCATAATACTGACTGTAATATACAATGTTTTATTTAAACTATATATAAAAATATATACATTTTAAATGTATAGTAGGATGGATCTCTCAGCAATAACACAGTAAAACACTAATAAAGTTGCAAAGATTTTATTTCATCATTTGATGCATAGTAAAAGAAATGAAACTGTTAGGTTTTATGCATTCATTTGATTACCACCATCTGGAATTGGTATTATATAAAACCAGAAAAAAAATAAAAAATAAAATTAAACAGAATTTGGTTCCCCCAAATTCTGTTTAATTTTAGTTTGTTTGTTTTTTTTTTCTATAAAACATTTCATAGAACCCTATACAAACCCGATTCCAAAAAAGTTGGGACATTGTACAAATTGTGAATAAAAACAGAATGCAATGATGTGGAAGTTTCAAATTTCAATATTTTATTCAGAATACAACATAGATGACATATCAAAATTTTAAACTGAGAAAGTGTATCATTTTAAGGAAAAAATTAGTTGATTTTAAATTTCATGACATCAACACATCTCAAAAAAGTTGGGACAAGGCCATGTTTACCACTGTGTGGCATCCCCTCTTCTTTTTATAACATCTGGGGACTGAGGAGACATGTTGCTCAAGTTTAGGAATAGGAATGTTGTCCCATTCTTGTCTAATACAGGCTTCTAGTTGCTCAACTGTCTTAGGTCTTCTTTGTCGCATCTTCCTCTTTATGATGCGCCAAATGTTTTCTATGGGTGAAAGATCTGGACTGCAGGCTGGCCATTTCAGTACCAGGATCCTTCTTCTATGCAGCCATGATGTTGTAATTGATGCAGGATGTGGTCTGGCATTGTCATGTTGGAAAATGCAAGGTCTTCCCTGAAAGAGACGACATCTGGATGGGAGCATATGTTGTTCTAGAACTTGGATATACCTTTCAGCATTGATGGTGCCTTACCAGATGTGTAAGCTGCCCATGCCACATGCACTCATTAGGGGTGTAACGGTACACGTATTCATACTGAACAGTTTCGGTACGGGTCTTTCGGTTCGGTACGTACCGAACTAATACAGTTTTTTTTGTTGTTTTTTTTTTCTCAGGAAATTCAAATAATGAGTATGGTAGACGCGAATTTGATGCTCTATTCGTGTTTGGTGTGAACGCAGCATTAAAGGGATAGTATTTGATGATCTGTTAGTTTTGTCATTAATCACTTATCCCCATTTTGTTAATAAAAAGTATATTCCAATTTTGTATTAGGATGATTATTTGGGTTATCTTTTGGATAATGAAAATGGAGGCCTGTGACTGTTCCATAGACTGCCAAATAAATAACAGTGTCAAGGTCCATAAAAGGTATGAAAGTCGTTGTCAAAATACTCCATCTGCCATCAGACGTGCAATCTGGGTTATATGAAGCAACGGGACCACTTTTTGTAAGCAAAGAAAACAAAAGTAACGATTTATTTAATAATTCCTTTGTCAACAGTCTCCTCTGTCTCTCTCCATATCACAGTATGCTGTGTATGCTCTTCTGTGTCATCCGCGCCACAAGGATGCGCTGTTTCTACGTGTATTTAGCTTTGATTTGAAATAAAAACACAGTGCATCCTTGTGGCTTTATGTTTGGGTTAAGTTGTTAGGCCTAATTGTAATCTTTATAATGTAAAAGTGCTCCCTATAGTTTTAAGCATAAGCTGAGGTAGATTTGCATCACTAAGAAAATTGAAACTATAACTAAATGTATTTCAAGAAAGAGCAACTTGTTCAGTAAACCATTAAAAAAAAAAATTGTTTTCCCCCCTGCTGTACCAAAATCATACCGAACCGTGATGTTAAAACCGAGGTACGTACCGAACCATCATATTTGTGTACCGTTACACCCCTAGCACTCATGCAACCCCATACCATCAGAGATGCAGGCTTCTGAACTGAGCACTGATAACAACTTCGGTTCTCCTTGTCCTCTTTAGTCCGGATGACATGGCGTCCCAGTTTTCCAAAAAGAACTTCAAATTTTGATTCGTCTGACCACAGAACATTTTTCCACTTTGCCACAGTCCATTTTAAATGAGCCTTGGCCCAGAGAAAACGCCTGCGCTTCTGGATCATGTTTAGATATGGCTTCTTTTTTGACCTGTAGAGTTTTAGCCGGCAACGGTGAATGGCAGTGGATTGTGTTCACAGACAATGTTTTCTGGAAGTATTCCTGAGCCCATGTTGTGATTTCCATTACAGCAGCATTCCTGTATGTGATGCAGTGCCGTCTAAGGGCCCGAAGATCACGGGTATCCAGTATGGTTTTCCGGCCTTGACCCTTACGCACAGAGATTGTTCCAGATTCTCTGAATCTTTGGATGATATTATGCACTGTAGATGATGATAACTTCAAACTCTTTGCAATTTTTCTCTGAGAAACTCCTTTCTGATATTGCTCCACTATTTTTCGCCGCAGCATTGGAGGAACTGGTGATCCACTGCACATCTTGACTTCTGAGAGACACTGCCACTCTGAGAGGCTCTTTTTATACCCAATCATGTTGTCAGTTGACCTAATAAGTTGTAAATTGGTCCTCCAGCTGTTCCTTATAGGCCTGGGACGGTATTGAATTTTTCTTACCGCGGTTGAAAAGCAATAAATTCCCGCGGTATTGCGGTAAACCGCAGTAAAGACAAACAAACACATTTTTATTTATCGTATTGATCAGTAATAGATATTAATTTGCATGTTTATTTTCCATATTTTTACCTTCAGATTAGGCTACAGTCGTCGTCATCAAACAATCACTTAGACTATAACGACTTTTGCGCACACAGAGGCTAAGGCAACTGAGCATAAGGAACACGTTTATTTAACATTTATTATTTCACATTTAGAATAAGAACATTTAGAACAGAAATTATGTCTGAAAAAAAAAAGTGCTGGCAAAACGAAAGGCGCTATGGTTTACATCCCAGCCTTCATATTTTTTGCTAGAAAAACTAGCATGTTCACTTTGTCAGGTTTAAGGGAGGCCCTGAAAGACGAAACGACGTTACCTGCAGCACTGAACACACGTTCTGAGGGAATGCTTGTAGCGCAAATGGTCATATATTTTCGGGCTACTTTGGAAAGCAGAGGGAATCGGACACTATTGTCCCGCCACCAGACAAGAGGGTCTGCGTGGGAATCCAGGGCTTCCTCCTGCAAATACCTTCTGATCTCTGTGTCTACACGAATTCTCTTGGGGGTCGGAGTAGATGTTTTTTCTTTTTTTTTCCCCAAGTAAGTCAGCCAGATTCGGTTTTTTTTATTACTTATATAATATATGAATTATATTTAATATGATTTATATTACATATTTATACATGTTTAGCTATATTAACATTTATATAGATATTACGTGTGCGCTTTTTTGTCTCAGTGGTTAATGAAGGCTATTTAACGAAGGCATATAGAGTAATATAAATATGTAGACATATAGGCTAAATTAATATAAATATTTAAAAATCTATAATATATATATAAATACTATTTATATTATATATTTTTACATATTTATATTTATTTAGCCTATATCTCGTGTGCGCTTTGGTCGCAGTGTGGTTCAAGGCTATAATTTAACGAATGCTATTTAATTTAACAAAGTGTCGCTGCTCACAATATTGTGGTTGTTTTTTACTTATAAATAAGATAAATATAAATAATATTTATAAATAAGATAAATATAAATAATATTTATAAGTTAAAAAAAACAATGACGGTATTGTGTGACACTTTGTTAAATTAAATAGCATTCGTTAAATTATAGCCTTGAACCACACTGAGACCAAAGCGCACACGAGATATAGGCTAAGTTAATATAAATATGTAAAAATATATAATATAAATAATATTTATATATATTATAGATTTTTAAATATTTATATTTATTTAGCCTATATGTCTACATATTTATATATTATACATATAAATGCCATGTTTCGATGGAATAGTAGCTTAAATGCGCAATTGTCGGCTGCACAACCACGTGAGAGACTTGTGTTAAGCAGAATAAGCACGTGCAATTAAAAACTGAGGTCCTGCTTTTTTGGCTCTCTCATGAGTCATCCACCTGTATTTTATGCTTTAGTAAAATGAAATGAAATTCAATATATAGGCTACAAGACATTACACAGGTACTCTAGGCCTAATAGTCAATACAAATGGAATGCTATTAGCCTATTAGAGGTGCATAGATACATTTTTTAATCTAGATTAATCTCACTGTAATCTTGGAATTAATCTAGATTAAAATGGCTCATTTGACTTCTGCCGAAGGCATTCAGATGTGCAGGCCAATGTTTTTTTTTGTTTTTTTTTTTTTTTGCGGTGATGACGGTTACAGGTTTAGACCCGCGGTAGGCGTCACGTGACCGCGGTATTGCGGTAATGCGGTAACCGTCCCAGGCCTAGTTCCTTATATGTACATTTAACTTTTCCGGCCTCTTACTGCTACCTGTTCCAACTTTTTTGGAATTTTTAGCTCCCATGAAATCCAAAATGAGCCAATATTTGGCATGACATTTCAAAATGTCTCACTTTCAACATTTGATATGTTATCTATATTCTATTGTGAATAAAATATATGTTTATGAGATTTGTAAATTATTCCATTTCTTTTTTACTCACTTTGTACAGTGTCCCAACTTTTTTGAAATCAGGTTTGTATTAGCAAGCTTTAGACACTCACCCTTGTAGTGGAGGCTGCGGCTGAGCCAGCGTAGATGGTCTTGGTTTGTTCCAGCCACCGTAGTCCAAAATTGGGCGCACCTTTTTAAAGGGAGTTGAGTGATTGGGTAACATTAGGCTTCTTTTAGCAGAGGGACACTGGCCTGTACTGCTGGGCCTGTAAAGGAAAAAATATCAAAACAGATGTGGTTTAATAACCGCTAAATCTGATGAATTC
This sequence comes from Cyprinus carpio, assembly GCF_018340385.1. Taxonomy (NCBI): domain Eukaryota; kingdom Metazoa; phylum Chordata; class Actinopteri; order Cypriniformes; family Cyprinidae; genus Cyprinus; species Cyprinus carpio. Next base: position 4,552,080 of record NC_056605.1, read on the forward strand.
AGCAAAGGATACAAAAAAGCGATAATACTTGTTTGTGATATTCAGTAAAATAACTGGCTCATAAAGTGATTTGTTTGTGAACTGGACTACACTAGTCACAATGTATGTTTGTGCAGCAACTGAAGACTATGCACTAGTTGTGCCAGCCTTGTTTACCATTACAGAGTCATTTTATCACATTCAGATTACATTATTGCTGTGGAATTGTAAATTCAGCAGCAGCACCATCACAGAACTTTGCAGCAAACACCGGTTTATAAAGCACAGCCTATTGACAATGAGTAACAACACTCTTTACCTGTCCAAAACTGAATGAATCTGTGAGTAATCTTTAGATCCTGTTCTGCTCCCATAAAAGGATGTTGGCTGGAGAGGGGCAGGCGTGTGTGGAGCTGAGAAAATGAAGTAATAAGCATATGTCACAAAGCAGAGGGAAGCCACAACAGTAGATAAAATGTCAATAGACACTAACCGGTTACTCGGTTCTCCTCTGACTGCTTGAGTTTCTCTTTACAGCTGAGCAGAAACTTTCTGGACGAGTCTGTGATGGCCTTATTGTTGCTAAAAACAGACAATATTAGAGAAAGTTTTTCATTTTAGCGCACTCAATTCAAAACTTTGGGACTGGTAGGATTTTTTAAATGTTTGCTAAGGCTGCAAAGCTGCATTAATTATTTTGCTTAATATTTAAATGTTTTCAAGAGTCTTTTATGAATACAGAATTTATTTGTAACAATGTATTTACTGTATCTGTTGATTCATTTAATGCATCCTTTCTAAACAGGACTCAATTTCTTTCAGAATGGGGAAAATCCTACTGACCCAAGACTTTTTTATACAGTAGCATATCAAAATGAATCTGCGCCAAGATGAAGTCTCGTTTACCTAGAAGAGTCATTCTCTTTGGGGTAGTCCTCTGTCATATCACCGTCAGAGTTCATCAGCCTCTTCCTCTTCTCACTCCTACAGGACAAAACCTTTAGTTGTGGTCAGGGCAATCTTTATTAAATTAACAAGTCATTAAATTACTGAAACCTAAGATAACATGCAAGCAAATAACATAACTGAGCAAAAAGTGCACACGCTTTCTAGAGACACTGTACCCAAATCTAAATGTGCACACCTGTTCTCAGAGAGCCCATTGCGGCCAGGTGTGGAAGTTACCCGGCTGGGACTCCCGAGAGGCTTTCTTGGTGTGCTGTCCTCTCTGCTGTCCAGACTTGGACGTCTTGGAGTGCTCTGAAAGAAATGGCAGGTCAATCGTATAATATTTAGAAAAGAATCCATAAGCATTTCAGTGCTTGTGATGCTGCAGTACCTGTTTTTCTGACGGAGAAAGGCCAGAGTCGTTCTGTGCTGCGCGATTCCCAAGAACTAAGCCAAAACTAGCACTCCCCTGGTTTGTCTTTAAAACTAAAGAAAAACAAAACTTAACATGACTTGAAAAAGAATGGACAGTGAGCTGACAACTACAAACAAGTCAAACGAAACATACCTGCTGGTTTTCCAAGCCTCACCATCTCAAGATACTCCTTCATTTTTTTAGCAACCAACAAGGACAGTTTGTCCATCATGACAACGCTGGAGTCTTTCAGAGTCAAAGTCACGCGGTTTGGGCCACGCGTTTGATACCATGAAACCTGCTTAACGTTGTGATTCAGCTGCAACAAAAACAAACAAGTCTAAATAGCATTCAACAAAATGCATTTGATGCCCATGTCTTAAAATAACAAACTGTGTCTCTAAAGAGAACCTTGCAGACGTTTCTTAACCCTTTAAACATCCTTTATCGTATTTCATACACATTTCTAAGGATTTAAATTATCAACATGATCAATCTTTGCTGAAAAAGAAATTGATGCACACAAACTACCACATGCATTCAGTCATCTGATTAATAGGTTATACTTTAACAAATAAAAAGCCTTTTACTACAATTGTGAAAATGTCCACCTGCAGGTCTTTCTGCTGATTAATCTTTAATTATGAAGATAAAATGTGTTTTATACTCTTAGTAATATTTCAAGGTGAATATTTACTTGAACTAAAAATTAGATTTACCTGATTATCAATGCTTTATTTGTTTTTAAAGAAAAAATTTGTTAAAATGTGAGTATCAAATATGAGCCATCAGGCTTTTGAGGAATGTTTACTTGTTCATCTCTCAAACAGAGTTTTAATCATAAACTAAGCATTTAAAAATCATCTTACAGACATTAAAGGGTTAGTTCACCCAAAAATGAAAATGATGTCATTAATGACTCACCCTCATGTCGTTCCAAACCCGTAAGACCTTTGTTCATCTTCGGAACACAGTATAAGATATTTTAGATTTAGTCCGAGAGCTTTCTGACCCTCCACTTAAAATCTATGTACGCTATACTGTCCATGTCCAGAAAAGTAATAAAAACATCATCAAAGTAGTCCATGTGACATCAGAGGGTCCGCTAGAATTTGTTGAAGCATCGAAAATACATTTTGGTCCAAAAATAACGACTTTATTCAGCATTGTCTTCTCTTCCGGGTCTGTTGTGACCAAAATGTATTTTCGATGCTTCAACAAATTCTAGCGGACCCTCTGATGTCACATGGACTGGAGATGAACGGAGGTCTTACGGGTTTGGAACGACATGAGGGTGAGTCAATGACATAATTTAAATTTTTGGGTGAACTAACCCTTTGATATGAGATACAGAGTGACGAGTGATATGTATAAGCTTTTAATGAATGTAATCTGTTATACTGTTTTAAAGATTTTATTGATTTACATAAACTATCAGAATTTCATTGTTCGGCCACGTAAATATCTGCAACTTCACCAAATTGCATATTTTTTTCCTCTTCAAGCTTCATATTCTCACTACATCATACTTTATGAAACAGTAAAGTCTGCATGTATTAAATATGATACCCAAACAGCATAATTCGTAAGGACAATTATCATATGTCAGGCTTTCGGCTGTTAATGCAAAGACAGATCAGTACCTGAAACATCCTCGGAGTACCGCCGCTGTTGAACTTGACCAGCAGGTTTATTTTGTTGTCTCTCTCGTGGATTTCAAAGACCCCCTCTTTCCATTTGGTGGTCCCCAGCTCGCCGCATCTGATGCGGATGCGGACAGCGCCACCGCTGGTCATCTTGGGCACCGCGACGGCCATGAGTGCGAGAGGCGCTCAGAACTCCGGCTCTGGACACAACTGAAGGCGAACAGATGCGGCCAGAGATCTGCAACAGAAGCCGAGAGACAATGTCCGACGTGAAACAGCTTGAGACGCAGAGACGGTCGCAAACATTAGCGAAGACGATTTTACAACAGGAGGGAGCGAAACGAGCGCTTCTCTGAACAAAAACACGCGATTTTGATCCTGTAGGTTTCATTTTACACATCTGTTGTAAACGAGCCAATGCATGTCCATGTAAATACACGTTTAAAAGAAAACTGACACTCTTAAAGACCTACTTTAGAACCACAGAGACCCAAAGTCGCGCGTGTGAACTTATAACGCGTTAACGTCATTTAACAATATCTCTCTATTAATGTCCCGGTCTTTTAAAACCACCAAAGACAACTAACAAAACATAAGCGCCAGATTAAAATCTACATTAGACAGTTATATTTCTTACATTCAAACACTCCACCTAATATAAAACTACGTTAAATCGTTAAGTCAACTCACAAAATTGATGCTTTGAAAGCCTTACGCTTAAGTAAGACAAACTTCTGACATTTTAAAGTTAGCTGATTAAGCCCGAAGCTCTCCTTTATAAGATCTTGTTCTTAAGAGCCCCGAGTTGCGCGTGTTTCGAGGGGTTCCGGTGAGTAAAGAGGAAAGTAAACACACTTCAGGTTTGTTCGCGCTTTAAATGAACCAACTTGACTAGCTTCCCTAGAGACCGCACCGATTCAAGCTAGCGCTCGCCTTCCCGCCTTCAAACAAACTAACTCTCGTATAATTCGCGGAAACGCGTCTTTATTTTGCAGTATCCTCACACTCGGCTGCGGAAAAATGACACACGCACCATCCACACGGAGCTAATTAACTAGCATTAGCAGCCCAGGCCGTGTGACAGGCTTGGCTCCGCTAACGGACCATTCTGAGAAAAACGCGGGCAAATTCTGCTCACTAACCGCATCTCGCTTACCTGCGGGAGGGAAACTCCTTGAAGAGAGCGCTGGAGAATGAAAGTATGCGCTCAATGTGGCGCGCTGTCAGTGTGTGGTTTTTGCCGGCTGTGATGTTACCTGCGCTCGCGTCCCACGAGCAGCCGATGATGGCGGGAATGTGAAAATTTAGAGCGGAAATGGGAGGTGAGAAGAGGCGCGTAAACTCGCGCGAGATTGCGCGTGATTTCAGAGGTTGGCGTCGACGGTGGGCACCCCGTCATGGGTTTCTGCTGTGAACACCGACGGTGTGTTCACTTGTATTAGAAATACTGAATCAAATGTATGTTTGAATAACAACATAAACGTAATCAGAATGATCCAAATTATTACGAGGCATCGCAAAACATCTTCTTTATTACGTCACCAGCGCCCCCTCTGATTGGCTGCTGCTGCAGCCGCACTATCAGCGGGGCGGAAGTACAGCATCATCCACGAAAAAAGCTCTTCTTCCTTCGCTTAGAACTTTAACATCTCTGTTCAGCGCGAGATAAACGCTTATTTAAAACAGCGACGGTGTCGGTGAGTAATTTGTGACATTTTATTAGACATCTATTACAGTGGACTTAATAAGTTACGATATTTTGTCCTCTCTGGGTCACAAACTACGAGTAAGTTAGAGCTGTTATGTGATGTTTTGGAGAATTCATCAGCTTTAACATGCAATACTTATACTCTGTACTTTATTATTGAATCGTAGTCATTATTCAAGTAAACTGTTGTGAGAGTCTGTTTACATTTGTGCTGGAAGGCCTCCTGCTGATGTGGCCTTGTACCAGCTAGAGATATGTTACTAGTTATGTGTGAGTCCTGCCAAGTGACCAGCAGTGACATATCACCAGATTTTCATGCTGTGTCTAATAAGTGTTTGTGTGTCAGATGTTTGATCAAAAAGTTGATTTACAGTACTCGAATTATAGATATAATAGATTATATAAAACTCGTGTTATAATTGAGGGTACAGTTCACACAAACAAAAATAAAGTGCTTTCTCAGGACCACAAACAAAGGGACAGTATGTAGAATAAGAAATATTTAAATATAGATAATGTTGCCTTAATTTTTTTTAATATTGTTTATTTTGAACTCAAGACCCACTAACTTTTGTTTATTTATTTATTTTTTATTTATTTGGATCCCCATTAGCTTCCACAGTGTGGTTGCTAGTCTTCCTGGGGCCCATAAAAGTGCTAAAGCATATGTACAGTTAAAATACACAAATATAACATACATAAATATAACTTACATATAACCACATGTATACATTTATCCACATATACACATTCACACACATACAACATTTGAAAATGTCAGTACCTATAACAGTCACAAATTAACTGGTTTAATACTTTTAATAATAATCTGTTTTAGAGTCTTCTTAAAATTACATATGTTGGATATATGCCTTGTTCTTAAATCCAATTTATTCCAAGCAGATGACGATCTAACTAAAACTGTTCTTGTCATACAATTGGACCTTGCAGATGGAACCATTAACACACCTGAGCTCACCTGACGCATAACATGTCCGTGACAATACCCACTAAAAACCAATTTATCTACAAAAGATTTTGGATTGTTTTTAAATAGAGCATTGTGCATATAACAGAGAAGACTTATATTAAGTTTGTCCTCCACCTTTAGCCAGCCCAAACAGGTATGCATTTTATCCACGCTGGAGCGAAAAGAGCAACCAAGGGCTACTCTTGCGGCTCTGTTCTGAACGATTGAGCCCAAGAGAGCTGACTATCCAGCTTCACACCCAAGAGTTTAGTCTGACTCACCTGCTCTACCACAGATGTATCAATAATTAGATTTAAGTTGCAAGGCTTGCCAAGCATACGTTTAGTACCAAAGACTATACTTCAAAACAGACGTAGCAAAAACTGTAATTTAAGGGTTATCAAGGCAATTTCAAGAAAACTGAAACATAAGGTACGCAAAAAATATTAATACATTTTAATGTTCTTTCTCTTAATGGATAAAATAGGATTTTTCTTTAAAAAAAATTGTTAGGAAAAAATATATATAATTATCACTAATTGAAATGAAATGTGCTATAAATTATAGAATAAATTATATGTCAAATGCACAAAAAGCCCAAAGAATTATATTCACAGTACTGCCATTTCTTAGGTCATTCATTTTTGGCTATATAATTAATATTGTGAAATTAGGTATGTCTGGGTTTGAGACATCATCATTACTATTACCTTCTCTTTTCCAGGTGTGTGATGTCAGCTGACAGCAGCAAATGTAGCTGACGTCCTTCTGTGACAGCGGCCATGGCGGAGGATTCGTCTCTGAGCGGTGGCGCTCCGATGCACCGCGGGCCCTACATCAGCATGATCACCAACCGGACCATGAACTTACTGATCCGTGCTGCCATGCTCTTCATGGTGGGCGTGTTTCTAGCGCTCGTGCTGAACCTGCTACAGGTGCAGCGTAACGTCACCCTCTTCCCTCCAGACGTCATCAGCAGCATTTTCTCATCCGCCTGGTGGCTTCCTCCCTGCTGTGGAACAGCCGCAGGTACACAGACACACACGACTTATTACGATTATAAACAGTGTTTGTCTGAACCTCTTCTGTCATAGCAGAGGATTCTCACACAAATGAGTGCTGTTGTCGTTCTCAGGACAGTATATATGTGACCTGATTAAATGCCACTCTTCTTTTTTCCAGCGTTGATAGGTTTGCTGTATCCCTGTATGGATCGTCGTCTGGGGGAGCCGCATAAGCTCAAGAGAGAGTGGTCTAATGTGATGCGCTGTGTGGCCGTCTTTGTGGGCATAAATCACGCCAGTGCTGTATCCTTCTCCTCGCATTTCTTCTTCTTCTTGACCTTTTTTAACAAAGTTTTTTCTGTCAAGCTGTTCAGCTGCAATAAAATGAACACAGTTTTTGTCGTATTGTTTATCTTAAAGTCACGCTGTAACAAGATTAATGTTTTCTTAAAAAATGTAGGAAGGAGACTTGGTACTATTCATCTGAATGCTTGCTTGTGATTGATAAGACCGATAAGATGCATTTAGAAAATAGATAGATTTTTCTTAATGCATACGTTTTTTTTTTCATACAGTTTTTGATTGTCAGCGTTTACAGAACCAGAGATAAACATATTTTTTCTGCACTGGAAATGACATTGAGCTGATTATAAATGTGGCTGTTTTATAGAGTTGCTGCAGTGATGACTTGTTTTTGTAGGTCAACCCATAAAATAGCAACAGCCTTGGTTCCTTCGACGAAAACCAATAGGATTTATCGTTTGGTTTTTGGATTATTGCAGAAAATAAACTCTGTAACCAACAAATGTTTATCATTTACACATTTTGTTCAACATGATGATCTTTACAAACTGAAATGACTTTTATACATTTTTAATCCTAAATACAATCCCCAGAAGTAAAAAGATAAATGTGATGTTATTAACAAACAACACCACGGTTTCATGACATGTCTAATGTCTCACAATCTCATGTTACCACCTTTAAGCGTCTGAAACTTATTTCAGTCTTTAAAAAATCCTCTGAAGGTGTTAGTATGGAAACCCATTTCCGCCACTGAATAAAAAATAAAAAAAGGTAATTGTGACTTTTTATCTCACAATTGTGACTTTTTTTTTCTCAGAATTGTGAGATATAAACTTGCAGTTCTGACTTTATTTCTCAGAACTGCGACTTTGTCTTGTAATTGTGAGTTTATATCATGCAATTATGAGAAAAAAAGTCATAATTTTGAGATAAAAAGTCGCAATTACCTTTTTTATTTTTTATTCAGTGGCGGAAATGGGCTTCCGCAAGTTAGAGTATTTTGCAAGAGTGCAATTATAAACAGTGAGGTTGTGAAACTGGACTAGTGAGTAGTTTATCTCTTCAGTTTGACTGTAGTCACATTTAGCAAATTGTTAGCGACCACCTTTTGCAAAACGTAAAAGCTTAAAAAAACACAATTTGGAATTACTGATGTGTTTTATGTTGTAGTATAAAAGCTTGTGTGAACATGAACAACAGACCTTATTTCAGGCTTTCAAACAAAAACTTGTTCAAAAACCAGTTGAATTCAGGACAATGGAACCGGAATTGTTAAAATGCTGCCTTGTTTCTGAGTTTTGGCCTACAATAATACATCATCCCTGCAGCACACTATTGTACAAAAAAGGATATTGCTCTTGTACGACTTGTTATCTTTAACACTGGTACCAACAGAAGGTGGACTTTGCGAATAATGTGCAGCTGTCATTGACGCTGGCTGCCTTGTCTGTCGGCCTGTGGTGGACGTTCGATCGTTCACGCAGTGGTTTTGGGCTGGGAGTCATCATTGCAACCTTTGCCACACTTGCCACCCAGCTGCTGGTTTACAACGGAGTCTTTCAGTGAGTCTCATACACACTCTGTGAGAAGTCTGCACAATATAGTCAGTTGGAAGCATCACCAAATGTCAAAAGTAGTTTTAAGGCCTGTTCACACCAAGAGTGATAGCTATGAGATCTAGTGCTTACACTCGCATCATTAAAACCTGTTTTGCCTGGTACTTCACTGTCCGTGTGTGAATGTGTGCAGATATACCTCCCCTGACTTCCTGTACATTCGGTCCTGGCTGCCATGTATCTTCTTCGCCGGGGTCATAACAGTGGGGAATATTGGACGACAGCTAGCTCTGGTAAACTTTTATTTTCAATTTTAATAATGTTTCACAATATTACTGTTTTTACTATATATTTTTTATCAAATAAATACAGCCGATACTCCACCCCAAATTGAAAATTTTGTCATTAATCACGTACCCCCATGTCGTTCCAAACCCGTAAAAGCTTTGTTCATCTTCAGAACACAATTTAAGATATTTTGGATGAAAACCGGGAGGCTTGAGACTGTCCCATAGACTGCCAAGTAAATAAATAGTGTCAAGGTCCAGAAAAGTATGAAAGGCATTGTCAGAATAGTCCATCTGCCATCAGTGATTCAACCGTAGTGTTAGCGATGACAATACTTCTTGTACACGAATAAAACAAAAATAATTTGTCTCCTCTGTGTCTCTCCGCATCACTGTAGCACCATTTTGGACAATCTGAGCTGAACACAGGCAGTGTACACTCTTCTGTGTCAGCCGCGCTACAAGTATGCGCTGTTTTCTTTCAAATCAAAGTGTAAATGTACCAAGAAAACGTATCCTTGTGGCGCGACTGACACAGAAGAGTGTACGCAGCCTGTGTTTAGCTCAGATTGTCCAAAATGGTGCTACGGTGATGCGGAGAGACACAGAGGAGAGGAATTGTTGAATAAAGTTGTTATTTTTGTTTTCTTTGTGTACAAAAAGTATTCTATTCTTCATAACGTTACGGTTGAATCACTGATGGCAGATGGAGTTTTCTGACGATGCTTTTCATACCTTTTCTGGACCTTGACACTGTTATTTATTTGGCAGTCTATGGGACAGTCACAAGCCTCCCGGTTTTTATCCAAAATATCTTAAATTGTGTTCTGAAGACGAATGAAGCTTTTACAGGTTTGGAACGACATGGGGGTAAGTGATTAATGACAAAATCTTCATTTTGGGATGGAATAACCCATTAATAAAAAAAAACCTTTTGAACAGAAGTGCAGGTTATTTTTTTGGCTTAAATTAGATTTCTTTCTTTCTTTATAAACTTATTTATTTAGAAATTTATTTATTTATTTACAAAGCTCTCTCTCTCTCTCTCTCTCTCTATCTCTCTCTCTCTATCTCTCTATATATATATATATATATATATATATATATATATATATATATATATATACACATACATACAGTGTCTTGCTAAAGTATTCATACCCCTTAATTTTTTCCATGTTTTATGTTGCTGCCTTATGTTAAATTACTTTTTTCCCCCACATCATTCTACACTCCGCAAAGCAAAAAACAGGTTTTTAAAATATTTTCAAATTTATTAAAAATAAAAAGACTTGAATTATTCTATTGCATAAGTATTCAACCCTTATCTTGGGCAGTTGAAATTTAGCTCAGGAGTATTAATTTTGCTTGTAGATGTAACTACACTTTAAGTGAAGTTAACCTGTGGCAAATTCAATTGAATAGGTATGATTTGGAAAAGCACACACATCTTAATAAAAGGTCTAACAGCTGAAAATGCATATCTGAGCAAAAGAACTGCCTGCAGAGCTCAGAAACAGGTTTGTGTCAAGCCACACATCTGTGGAAGAGTTCAGAAAAAAATTCTCCTGCATTCAAGGTTCAGAGAAGTATGTAGCATCCATTATCCATAATGGAAGAAGTTTGAAACAACCAGGACTCTTCCCAGAGCTGGCCTCCTGGCCAAACTGAGCAACTGATGGAGAAGGGCCTTGTCTAGACTGGTGACCAAGAACCTGACACTCACTCTAGCTGAGCTCCATGATCATATATGCAGATGGGAGAAACCAACAGAAGGACAAACATCACTGCAACACTCCACCAATCTGGGCTTTATGGCAGTGTGGCCAAACTCAATCCTCTCCTCAGTGAAGATACATGAAAACACAATTGGAATTAGCAAAAAAGCACCTAAAGAACCCTCAGACTGTGAGAAACATGATTCTCTGGTCTGATGAACCTCAGTTATGAGCATAATGTTTGAAGGAAACCAGCCACTGCTCAGCACCTGCAGAGTACCATCCCAAAAGTAAAGTGTGCTGGTAGCAGCCTCAAGTTTATAGCACGTTTATTTGCATTACATCAAATATTTTACCAGTGTGTAACTCAATTTTGGAAGATCTTAAAAATTTTGATGTGTAGTTATGTTGCCTTTCAGACACTATGTATTGCATTGATTTGTGTTTCTTTATTTGCTGCAGTATGAGTACAAAGTCAGTCAAGAAAAGACCCACCAGGATTAAGGAAGAATCCTCTGCACACATTGGAAAATCCAGGAGAAAGTAGTGACTGTCAGAGTGATCCATCATTGAGGAGGAGCTGCTCTCTGTGTTTGAGGACGGACAGTGTTATGATTTATACCTCCGATCTGTTTTCTGCCTCCTCAGATGCTCAGGTTCTCTAAATGTGTGTAACAGTAAGATATGATGTCATTTACACACTCATACTGTCTTCACCAGCGCTGAAATGCTCCCGGCTGCTGTAAAGTGCCAAACGGACTCTGACTGATCAAACTGCGTGTCCTCACCTCATTACGCAAAGCATAGTACGTAAAAGATGGTTAATATATTGACTGAATATTTACATGCATTTCATGCACAGACACAAAACTCAATCGCAAGAAGTTTTCTATATGATCTTGATACTGTTGTGGCCTCTGTGACGGGTGGAGGAGAGTCATCTGGACAAAGCACCATCATCGGCTCTCATTCATCATACAGAAGAATCACTGGTCATTAGAAGTAAGGAGAGTAATATAGAGTATTATGACAGGGCATCAAATCTGTTAAATATCACTTTACTAAAGGGCAGTTCACGTCTGCTGTGGCTCAGATGCACCACTAGTTGGCGTCAGAGGATAACTGACCTGTCACCCTGTGTTTGTAGATGCAGTGCTAAACACAAAAGACATCATATTTTCTAACAGACTAACCAGTGTGCGGTGTTCATTAGTTGGGAGGGCAACTGGTGTTCAACAAGGTGTTGAGTACTGCTTTGATTACAACTTGAATATTTTATTGTAATGCATTCCTCGTTCTAGCAGGGCTGCATTTCCCAAAAGCATCGTAAGCTTAAGTTGATCGTAGCTCCACTGGTTTGAATGGGTCTATGATGTACTTAAGCTTGCCATGCTTTTGGGAAACACAGCCCTGATCATTCCTTGCTAGACCAGAAGAACTCATCAGTTTTGACTGAATGAAGTGTCCCTTAGCTCCAGAAATCTCTTAGTTTCAGAATAAAATTAAAATGCTTCTTAATGACTTTCCATTGATCATTACCAAAGCCTTAAAATAACTTTAAGATAACACATAGATTGGAGCTCAAAGCAAAGAGGATATATTTTTTTTATTTTTAATCTTGGCTCTTTTTACTGGGAGGGAATACTGAAATACTGAGTAGAATGCAAAATAAGTGGGGATCAGTGTGTTTTAAGTGTTACAATGAGACTTGACAACTTAATCGTAGACTTGCAAGAAAAATCGTACAATTTGTATGTGACCGTCTGAAAGCAAGCATGTTGGGATGTTTTCTCATGCATGGGTTATTACTTGATCCATGGTTTGTATTTAACCACATTTACTGTTTTTTGAAGTTGAAGTTACATGTTTGTTATTATTACATCTGCATTATTAAAAGAGACTTTCTTTGAGTTTGTTCTTTGGTTACTATTATAACTATTATTTATATTATATTAATACACACACACTGTACACCTTGCTAGTACCGGGTTGGACCCCCTTTTGCCTTCAGAACTGCCTTAATTCTTCGTGGCATAGATTCAACAAGATGTTAGAAACATTCCTCAAAATTTTGGTCCATGTTGACATGATAGCATCATGCAGTTGCTGCAGACTGAGCTTTGTGACATGGTGTATTATCCTGCTGGAAGTAGCCATCAGAGGAAGGGTACACTGTAGTCATAAAGGGATGGACATGGTCAGAAACAATACTCAGGTAGGCTGTGGCGTTTAAACGATGCTCAATTGGTAATACGGGGCCCAAAGGGTGCCAAGAAAATATCCCTACACCATTACACCACCACCAGCAGCCTGAACCATAGAGACAAGGCAGGATGGATCCATGCTTTCATGTTCTTTACGCTAAATTCTGACCCTACCATCTGAATGTCGCAGCAGAAATCGAGACTCATCAGACCAGGCAACGTTTTCCAATCTCCTATTGTCCAATTTTGGTGAGTCTGTGTGAATTGTAGCCTCTGTTTCCTGTTTTTAGCTGACAGGAGCAGCACCCGGTGTGGTCTTCTGCTGCTGTAGCCCATCTGCTTCAGGGTTCGATGTGTTGTGCGTTCAGAGATGCTCTTCTGCATACCTTGGTTGTAACGAGTGGTTATTTGAGTTACTGTTGCCTTTCTATCATCTCGAACCAGTCTGCCCATTCTCCTCTGACCTCTGACATCAACAAGGCATTTTCGTCCACACAACTGCCGCTCACTGGATATTTTCTCTTTTTCGGACCATTCTCAGTAAACCCTAGAGATGTTTTTGAAATACTCAGACCAGCCCGTCTGGCACCAACAACCATTCCACATTCAAAGTCACTTAAATCCCCTTTCTTCCCCATTCTGATGCTCGGTTTGAACGTCGTCACCACATCTAGATACCTAAATGCATTGAGTTGCTGCTAAGTGATTGGCTGATTAGCAATTTGTGTTACCAAGCAATTGAACAGGTGTACCTAATAAAGCGGCCAGTGAGTATACATATAAGATGAAATATGTGTTTACCTGCATGTCATGTGACCATTAACCAATCTCAGAGAAACATGAACATGTAAATGTGTTACTTCATTACTAACTATTACCTTACAATCTCAAGAGTACTTCAAGTAAATATATTAGGTAAAGGTTTGGCTGACAAAAAAAAAAAGTTTGGGAATGCCTGCATTACATGTAAATAACAAATAACATGAATTTGCACATTTAATGCATTCCAAAGACAGTAATACATGGTTAAATAATCCACTGATAATTCAAATAAAAATGAATGAGTTCATCAGTAGTTTATGCAATGTTACAATATTGAGAAAAAAACATCTTAAAATTGAAGTTATTATTATTATTATTATTATTATTATTATTATTTTGTAAATCAAGTGGTCACATTCTATGTAATTATAGCCACCTGACTGAATGTCCACAAAACTGGTAGACTTTCTGAATATATAAGCAGAGATTTTCCCTAATTCCTCTTTTTCCTCTTTTGATGTTTTCCTTTCTGAAATAGCGGAACATTATGAATAAATTACGAATCATTTATTGCTATTGTGTGCATATGTAATCATGTATTCCATAAAAAAGTAACTGTACCAGATACCACCCCGCACTGAATTATGACAGATTTCAGAAGTAATACGTGCACTATATGCTTTTGTTGCCATATACTTCAGGGTAGCTGTATTTTTAATTTTGAAACACCAGATTGCACAGATCGCTATTGGAAATATCTGAATTTTACAAGTTTAAATACTCTAAGATTTTTGGGATAATGTGATAAAAAAAAAAAAAAAAAAAAAACTTTATCCATGCTGGGCCAAGCCCATGATCTAACAGTACCTGTCTTGCCAAATATTACACAAAAGAGAGCACAAAAGAAGTACAGCAAAAATAATTATACTGGCCTCAGAGAGCAGATTTTTGTGACATAAAAGTACAAACGAATAATAGTTTTAATTTCTGTAATTAACGGAATGGTAATTGTTGGGTTCTTTGTGAGTTCTGCTCAAAGCCTGCTGTGACAGACATGTTTGGCACTGAGGATGTTTTTTTTTTTTTCTGTTTGTTGGTTTCAGTTGAAAACTGCTGATGTCCAAATGATTTATGGGGGTTCTGAGAATGTGTTAAACAGAGCTCAGTGTCCTATACGCTTTTATCGATGATTAATGATTTTGTTCTCACAACACTAAAACCTGAAATTACCAGTATTGAGGAGAGAGCATCTAATGGTCCCCGTAAGGAAAATGGCTTAAAATCTGTATTTTAGACATGTTTATATACTGTAGGCTGTTGGGGGATAGAGAATGTCATTGACTGAAGGCAATGGAAAGCCCTCAACATGACAGAAAAATAAGTGCATGTGTGTGTGTGTGTGTGTGTGTGTGTGTGTGTGTGTGTGTGTGCGTGGTAGCAGATTTAGAGGGTGATGTTCAGCATGGCTGGCTTCTCCGTATCTCAGTAACACTGACTGCTGTAATCACAGTTATGGGCTGTGTGTGTTTAATCGATTTGACTGTGTCAGTCTGTGTGTGTGGTCCCATGTAACTGCTCAAAGCCTGAACAACCAGTCATCACTAACTCCCCAAGGACAATTCCTTGTGCCTCATACACACACATACACACACACACACACACACACACACACACACATTGCCTCGTTCTGTAAAGGTTAATGCAGAAGATCTGCTTTGTGCACTAGTAAATCCATTCTGCGCAGTTCCAGAGAGTGTGAAGGAAGTGTGAAGCAGCGCTTTTACCCTGATCTCACACAGCTGCTTGCCATTTATCTCTTCTCTTGACTTCTGAATTCTGATTCCTTCAGCCTAGATTTTCATTTTATGTTTTCACCAGTCTGAAGAATGTATCAAACTGAATGATGAATGGAAGGAGGCATTCACCATATGTTTGGAAGTCTGTACATGAATTTTCTATAAATGCTTTGAGAATAATTAACAACAAGAAACCTAAGATATGTCGGCTGAAATGATGAGCGTGCTATCATATAGTGGAGACCAGGGATATTCGGACAATGTTTTATCTCACTGTGGGATTAATTTTAAATGTATATTTCTGTATAAACACAAAACTTAAAGGGAAAGTTCACCCAAAAAAACTAAAATTATGAAAATGTCGTTCCAAACCCATTAGACTTTCGTTTATCTTTGCAACACAAATGAAGACCTTTTTAATAATCTCTTAATTTTCCATCCATTAAAAAAATCCACGCAACCAAAAACTCCGATGCATCAAAGTTAATGAAGCAACTGAATTGAGCAGTTGAATCCAAGTTTTCTGAAGAGACACAATCACTTCATGATGAAGAGAGTAAATATAGGTTTTGTTCATATAAACACTGATCAATTACATAAATGAGCTCACGTGAAAAAACCTCACTGGTTCTTGTGCATCAAGTAAACATGGCTGTGCTTCCATGTTTACCATATTTGATGACGTGCGCTGATCATTGTTTATTTTATTATTAATGTATAAAATTAATTTATTTTTTGTAATTTATGAAATTCATATAAAATTCAGAATCATATACTGCATTTAGAATGCTAGAATTTTTTTAATGCGTACATTATTATTATTAGAGTAGTAAATAAAACTGTTTATGGGGGCATGTTTTACAAGAAAATACTATTTCAGTTTTACATTTCAGTCATGTTTAATGTGTTACTTGCTATTTCTTCATAACTGTGAAATTCACTAGCAATTTATGAGTGAAATTTCAATGTAGTATAATATATTTTTATAAAGTTTAGTAAACAAAATTACATGGACTGGATTATGGACCAGAAATGAACAGAACTAAAACAGAATAAACACATACTAAACACCTGGAGAAAAAGATGAGAAAGCCTAAACATACATGATCCAAACATATATCAAAATCACCATTATTCCTCATACCTTAACAAAACATTTCTCAAACATATTTTGAATGTAGTCTATGTGCTCTTGATCTCCAGACATCAGATCTGCGCTCCTCTACAGTATCTGAGCACTACAGGCTGTTTAGACACATCACACGTTTGTACAGCAGGATTGTTTTCCTCTCGGGTGCGCATCTGATGGTTGCTTCTGACTCCTGAGTGTGAAAGTGTGCTCTAAATGAACACTGTAAGAGAGCAGCAGGTGCATGGAGACTGACAGGAGGCCGTGTTCTCCTCGCCACGCGACTGATCACAGAGGGGGGGTGAATCTGAGGAGATAGGTGAAGATCTCTGACACAGTCCTGCGCTGGAGACAGTGTGTATTTCTAACAGGCTGCAGGGGCTCTGAAGTGGAAACAAGCAGATATGAATGACACTGGCTTGCTCATTATGAAGGATCTGAACAGCCATGACAAGTTCAGAAAACATAATGCATCATGATATATTAGTTGAATCACTCTACCCTTGTGAAAAGGAAGTCTTCAAGTATTTATAACAGAAATAATATGCGTTAAAAGAACATTTTCAAATGTATTGTAATTTAAATAGATATTAAATGCCATTAGTTAATCATTAAAGCGCTTTTTGACCCTCTTAAGTACATCTTATCTATTTAAATTCTTCTATTGTTTGTGAAATATTGTTAAAGCATTGGTGAATGACAAGCATTTGTGGTACACTAAAATATATTTTAATGCATTTCTATTGAAACATGTATGTCAAAACATAAAATTAATTATATTAACTCTCTGTAAGTACTCTTGAGTTTCCTTTTATTTCATTTATATTATATATTGCCTGCAAGTACATTTATATATATATATATATATATATATATATATATATATATATATATATATATATATATATATATATATATATATATATATATATATATATATATATATATATATATATATTTATATTTGAAGTATATTACAATTGCACATTCAGTGCAATTAAGCACACTTATTTTAAACATTGGTAATGTGATAGAAGTGAAACAGCTTTAGTAGGCATATTTATAAAATGCATGTATATTACTTTATCATATTGTAAAATAGCATACATGTTAATAGCATATTGGCTGTTTATACCCACTACCTAAACTTAACAACACCTCACTAACTATTAATAAGCAGGCAAAAGTCCTATCTAAGTTCTGAGAATTGGACCTTTATCATCATCATCATCATCATCATCATGAAGATATAAGGAAGATCACAGGATGATGCACACTTCAGTAACACTAGAGAGCGCTGATTGACAAGAATTGACAATCACACTTATTTAATTTAAATATGTGCTAGTTGTTTTTTTGCATGCACACACACACAGCATCAGGTCAAAGGTGAGCTCTGTATCTGATTTGTTCCAGATGCAGTCAGAATGCATTTTACTACTGTGAAAGAGTTTGAACCGAAGCAGCAGCTCCACACAGCATTCACACACACACAAACACATGATCACACTTCAATTTTGTGTCCTCATTTGAGCCTGGTTTGTTCAAGTTTAAAGGAAAGATTTAAATCCAACCACAAATTATAAGTCATCTTCTGGGCTTTATTGCTTGTCTGGATGCTCCACCTGTGACATGCACAGACACAAACAGACCACACCGAACATTCGCTTTGGGCAGTGCAAATAAATTCATGAAAATGCCCTGACTCTGAGACTACAATAAATCATTTGAATAAGTGACAAGGTCTTTTGTTTGTTTGTTTTTTAGTGGCTACTATTTGCAGCTCCAAGATGACTTCTCATAGGTATACAGTAAGTGCTATTGTTCTGAAATTTGGCAGGAAATATTTTTACTGCCATAATTAACAAGATACAGCACTTAACAAAATATTAGCCAGTTTGGATGTATTTCTAAAATTTAGACAAATATGCAAAATATCTATTTTTAATATTATGCTGTGATATTTCACACTTCAGTACAAGAATTTATCCTTTTGACATCATAAATGTTTTTGACGAAATAATAATAATTAAAAAAATAAATAACACTACAAGAAAAGTCTGTAAAATCAGGCCCATATAAATATACAGTATATTCTATATCATATTTTAATGCCTTCATTAATTTTTGAAGGTGTTTTAACTGTATTTTGTGTTTGTACATATTTTTTGTTAACACTTTACCATAAGGTTTCATTAATTAATATAATATTAGTTATTAATATTAGAGTTTATTCATCTTTGTTCACGTTAGTTAATCAAAATATGACTGGTTATTGTTAGTTAGCTCAGGTCCATTAGATAATGTGAACAGATTCAGCTTTTGATTTTAATAATGTATTCGTACACGTTGAAATTAAGACTGATAAATTTTTTATTGTTTCATCATTTAATTTCATCTAATACAGTTATATAATGTTAACAAATGAAACCTTATTGTAAAATGTTACTTTTATTTCCTCACAGTGTATAGTGATTTATTTCTTAAAAAAAACATTGATCATGGCACAAAAACACGAATATACTAAATGTAAATAATATGGTGTTACATTATTTTTATTATTATTAATATATATATATATATATGTATATATATATATATATATATATATATATATATATATATATTTTTTTTTTTTTTTTGGCTAAAAGCCTTATTCTTTTTCATTTTAATTGATGTTTATCCCAAAACATTTTCGAAAGTGAAATATGAGTTTTGTAATTATAATGTGTGGCATGTTAGAAGGCAGATTTAAGTGCACACGCGTGAGCACAGAGGATTGTGGGGGCTGTGTAAATGTCGGACCGGATGAGGGCGGGACTCCAGGTGTAACTGTGCCTGTGGTGAATATGTAATCACTGCTGCACTATTTCCTCACACAAATATGCATTACGAGAATATGAGTTTGTTCACTCAAAATACTAAACACATTTAAAAATATGTGTATATTTTCCTCGAACCTGTATATCTCATTCCTGCAGTAATGGCATTACATGGCGACGTGGTCACCAGTGTCTAGTATTAGGCATAGAAATGTGTGGATTTCTCTGATGAGTCTGAGTACAGTAGATACAGTAGATGACTCTGTTGTGATAGGAGATCCTTCATCTCTGTAGGCCCAGAGCAGGTGCCTGTTGGGTCAAGGTGCAAGGGTCAGGACCTCAGTGTGAGTCCGGTCAAATAACTGGTTTTAAACGGTGTGGCAGCCACCTGTCCAAAGGTCAAAGGTCAGGGGTTGGCAGGCCACCAGCAGGAGCTGACCAACCACACAGAGACTGTGGGAAACAGAGCAGACAGACAACCTAAATACAGTCGCACACTGCTGTCACAATACATTGTACACGACCCAACTTTGACTAATTTACTTAGCACCTTACTTGCCCCAGTCAAACTCTGGCCCACACACACACACACACACACACTTACACAAACACACTCACCTTGTGCAATGGAATCTACACAACTTTTGATCAATTTGAGTTTTTATATTTGGGGAGAAATGTCACAACATATTGGTCTTAAATGGTACAAAGACAAATTTTGAACATTGATCTCCTCAGGAACAGCAGTTCTATTTAATGAGAAAATGTGCATGCGGTGCATTTGGAGAATGCGCATGTGTGTGGTTTCTCCTGCTGTTCTTGTTGAGCATGAGCGATCAGAGTTTCTGACACAACGTGGCAAGACCTCTGCATGTTTAGGAAGTGAAAAATCTCTCTTCTCTTTCTTAACCTCTGCAGGAGGGAGCGAGAGAGAGAAAGAGAGAGTAAGAGAAACCTTATTGAAGAGGACACAGAGCGAGACGTCTAGACTGCCAGTCTGAACACTGGGGAACCTCCCTTTGTCCCCCGAGAATTTCTGTGCGCACTCCTCTAGCATCTCTGTCTCTGTACATGCATGTGTTGTGTGTGTATGTGGGTTTGCTTGGCTATAGCAGAAATCAGTTGGGGGGAAAAAATGCTTTTTCGAGAGGGAAATGCTTGGGTTTGAGTTCAGAAAAGTCTATAATAATTATAATTAATTTTTAATTTACTCTGTACAAAAGCACACATACTTTCATGGCATGCAATTTATTGTTAGTAGTTTTGTGCATTTTTGGAGCCCCCTACAGTTAAATAAATGGAATTCACTATTGTAAATATATATATATATATATATATATATATATATATATATATATATATATATATATATATATATATATCACTGTCAAAATTACAGTGGATAGCTGTACTGTTGCTGCTGTAAAGCAATCAAAAAGTTCAGATTTGTGAGATATAAATTCTAACTTTTTTCTTGCAATTTTGAGTTTATATCTCATGCAATTTTGCCTAATTCTGACTTTTCCCTCACAATTCTGAGTTTAAATCTCATTAACATCTTGTTAACATGTCGCATAAACTTACATACAGTTGCTTTAAGGTTATGAATAATAACAGCAATCATTTATTGTTTAACATTAGTGCAGAGTTGCTCTATATGCATCGGTTTATGAATTGTGTGTCTTTAAGCATATATGTCGTCTGTGTCAGGTGTCTAGAGCGGGTGGGGGTGGGATTGTGAGGACCCTATTTAAAACAGATACTAAACTATTTCCTTATAAACCTTTCACCTTTAACCCTATTAAGGTCATATTGCTCAAAGCAACTGTGTAGTCATTGCCACCCACAGAAGCTTTATGCTAACACATTAACATGCAAACACAGCTACTGCAGACACATGGACTTCTACTGCTGAGGTTAGTGGAATCAGATTCCCACAGCAGAGGAGCTAAACAGATAAACGAGTCCAGATGGTCCTTAATACATTTCAGCTGACAATCTTCCTATCAAACCCACAGCTGCATGGAAAATTAAACATTCTTAATTTTAATGGATAGCATGATAGAATGCACTGATTTAATGCTGGTTCAACCTGTTGCAACCTATGATAACCAAGTTCGGTTACATCAAGAATATTGCTTGTAATGTTGCTAAATTTGGATTCTTGTATTGAGATTTTCTGGCAGTAGCCACCCTCTGTTATCCTTAATGAAGAATGGGATTAGTAAATAGGCGCCGATAAAAACATCACAATAATCCAGAAGTAGTCCACACAAATGTAGTCCATCAGTTAACAACTTGTGTAGTCAAAAGCTGTTTGTTTTTAAGAAACAAATCTATCATTAAGATGTTTTTAACTTCAGACTGTTGCTTCTGAGTTCATACAAGCAATATCCATGATATTGCTTTCTCCAGTGAAGTTTTCTCATCTGAATCAGGAGAAAAATATGCACAGATCAAGCACCATTTACAAGTCAAAACAGTCAAAAAAAAAAAAAAAAAAAAAATTCCAATCTGACAACAGGGGCTGGATTAGAGGAAGTGTTATAATTTGTGTTTTGAGTGTGTAACTGTGAGTAAAACTGTGAGGAAGTCGTGGCCTAATGGTTAGAGAGTTTGACTCCTAACCCTAAGGTTGTGGGTTCGAGTCTCGGGCCGGCAATACCACGACTGAGGTGCCCTTGAGCAAGGCACTGAACCCCCAACTGCTCCTCGGGCACCGCAGCATAAATGGCTGCCCACTGCTCCGGGTGTGTGTTCACGGTGTGTGTGTGTGTGTGTGTTCACTGCTGTGTGTGTGCAGTTTGGATGGGTTAAAAGCAGAGCACGAATTCTGAGTATGGGTCACCATACTTGGCTGTATGTCAGGTCACTTTCACAGTTTTTTTTTTTTCCACTTTAAAACAGTTTGACCCTCCATAGTCACCTTCAAACTTGGCAATGTATTAGAATAATCCGGGTCAGTACTACTGCTGTGGTTGGAGGCAAGACAGTGCCTAAGAATCATATGCTTCAGCAGGACAGTGGCAAAATATGTCTGTGATTTTTTTTTATTATTTTATTTTTTTATTTTTTAAGTAATTGGTAAGTAATTTTTAAGTAATTAGTTGTATGTCAAGGAACCACATTTTTAACAGTCCCAAACAACTGATGGTATAGCTTCCTCTTTTGATTTCAGTTTGGGTGTGCATCTGTGTTTCATTCATTTGGATGAGTATAAATGGCATAACTTATGGCCATCTCATTAGCATATGAAAGCAGACATGCTGGTGTCTCTCTGTGTGTGTGTGTGTGTGTGTGTGTGTGTGTGTGTGTGTGTGTGTGTGTGTGTGTGTGTGTGTGTGCGTGTGTGTGTGTGCGTGCACGAGTGTTTTTGTGAGTGTGTGTTTGTGTTTTTGTGTTTTCGTTGTAATGAGGGCTCAGAGACTGGTGTAACATTGTGTTCACCTCAAAGCACACAGATTTGGAGTGAGAGGTTAATTAATTCATTTCAACTCATAATTATCCCATTAACCTCTGTAATGCTGCTGAACATCGATTCATTTCCTCATTACCTTAATCATTTACTAAGGCCAGTTAATCATTGCAATCTGAGTATGATGGATTATTATCATTTAATCATAAAACCAGAAACCAGAAATTCTCATTCACACTAATAAACTAATGACATGCTAACAAAGATGGTCTATCTATCCGTCTGTCTGTCTATCTATCTATCTATCTATCTATCTATCTATCTATCTATCTATCTATCTATCTATCTATCTATCTATCTATCTATCTATCTATCTATCTATCTATCTATCTATCTATCTATCTATCTATCTATCTATCTATCTATCTATCTATCTAATTAGTGGTGCTAGCAGTGCCTCTCTATTGTTATCTTTCCTTCTTCTTCTCGAGTGGACAATACTTTGACACATAACTCATCCCACAACCATTTGTAGTAGACCCATGAATCAGGTATCAAATCATGTTTTTTATTTTTATTTTTTTATAAGCGATCAGGCATATGATGAAAAAGTCCTGACAAAAAATAGCTGAACATGTAACAATGACAAGGAATCTGTGAGATTACATCTCCAGATCAGAATGTCAGAGAGACTTGGTCGTGGCCTCATTTGACTTAGCCTAGCAAGCAGCTAATAAGTAATGACATACCAAATTCCTAGCCATGCTCTAGCAACCAGATACAGCACCCTAGCAACCACCTCATAGTCATCCATTGCAAAATAATGATAAGGTTACCTCTGGAACAGAATCAATTAGAAAAGGAAATGGGCTTAGAATTGCAACTTGTATATCCTGTCTAGCCACTCCCTAACAACCCTTTAGAGGACCCTAGCAACCATACACACACACACACCTTTAAACCAATACACTTGTTGTTAGGTCAAAAAATGTATTAGCCTGAATGCACTGTATGTCGCTTTGGATAAAAGCGTCTGGTAAATGTAATGGTTTGTATACTGTACAAACTGTATTTTCTATCACCTAAGTTTGCCACAGCAAGCACCACTCACATTTTCATCAGTTATATGCACCACAGTGATGTGTATAGTAATATACAATGTCACATAGGAAGGAGAAATTATCATTCCAGTGAGCAAAATGATGTTTTGGTGCACAGGGTAACTTCTATGGAAGACTCACTGAAAAATTGCCTCCACTTGCAGTGCTGATATACAGTTCATCCAACAGCACTGGTCTTTTCACAGTTTGTGCAGTTGGTGTGTATAGCAGGGCTGTAATCGCCTGTGCCTGCAGGTTATTACTTATGGCTCAAACAAAGCCTTGTTTGGAGCAGTACCCTTGCTTGTGTGATATATCTGTTTCTGTTATTATAATAGTAATGTAGTATAATTTTCTTCTGTGCATTCTAAAGCAAAATATTGTTCTATTTAACTCCATTCATTTAATAAAATCACATAGTGTTCCTCACTATTGTGAACTGAAGAATTCAACACCTGGATTGCTCCGATTCACCAAAACATAGGAGATTCGATCTCGGAACTTGAGTGCGTGAGCGATTGATGGCGCAACAAGTGACTAATTCAAAATTCTAGTATTATTGGTTATTGTAAATGCTAATTATATTTGGGTGATGACTGTCAGTTATTTATGAACTAAATCAGCTGTGATGGGGCGAACTAGTATAAGCCCATAAAATAGATACGAAATTAATCATAAATTTGAATCATTTTGATTCATTCCAAAGATGTTGATTCATTCACATGCCCACATTTTTCCATACTTTAAATAACGCAAATTAATGCCCAAACTGTATAAAACGTGTGTGTTTTCATAGCATTCTTCTCAAAATGTTAACACATTTGCCTATTGATGTCTGCAAAATTCTGCACACATTTTGTTTTTACCTACCCATATATGTAATATCTTGTTATTTTCACTTGTTTGCACACTTTTTCTTTGTCAATAACTAAATATTTTAGTTTACCAAAGTCATTTAAGGCACATTTTGGTATAGAATAATTAAATGTTTGTTTGCAAATCAATGCATATTTAATGTCTGCATCCAGTAATCTTAGTAATCTTAGAATAAATATTAAACATTGTTCAGTCCTTTTTCAGTACATACAAAAATCAAGTACTTTTTAACTTTTACTCATACTTTAATATTTTATCAGGGTATATCTGAACTTTTACTCAAGTACTAGATTTGTGTACTTCGCCCATCATTATGCCTGTAACTTCTAAAGTATAATGAACCATGGAGCAATAGATAATCTGAGGAGGATCTGCTCAGAGTGTATTCATCATTCACTTTAAAACGAAGTTCAGCGACTGTTTCCTTGGCAACAGCCTTGCATGTATAGCTCTCCTCTTTCTGAGAGCCAATGAGGCGAGTGATTCCATAATGTTCTATTACTCTCCGGTCTCCTGATCCTTTTAGCACCAATCAAAAGGTCAGAGAGCATGTGCTCCCCTTTTTCTGATCTCTCTTACACATAAATCAGCTGATGACAGTAAAACAATGACAAATGGAGTGTGTGGGTCTCGGTAAAGCCATTTCAGCCGTGCTTGCCGAGAAGACTTGTGTTGTCAGGTGATTTTAGAAGCTTGAAATTATAGTTTGCTTCTTATCGATCATGAATGGTATAGATAACAGATAATAATGTAGGTTATGGTAAGGTTAAACATGTTTATCTCAATCACTATTTAAAAAATGTTTGTGTGTGTGTGTGTGTGTGTGTGTGTGTGTGTGTGTGTGTGTGTGTGTGTGTGTGTGTGTGTGTGTGATAGCCTAAGGCTAGTATACTCTGTTCATTGTCACTGAGTCACTTATTACCTGTTTTCTGTCAGACTGTATCTCCTGCTCTCTTTATTTTCCTATATTTTCACAGGAATAACCGCTGTCAGGATGCGTTTGCGAACATTATAATGAGTGTGTAAGTTTGTATTATGGATGATCCCTGTCATGTTGCTCGGTTAGTTATACTGGTTGACCACTGACTGTCTGATAGCATCTGAACTGTCACAGTCAATCCTAGTCCAAGATTTATTACTGCTATCCGGAGCATAGTCTTGTCTGCACTTGGCTGGCTCATCCTCGTCTGACTGTGTGTTTTGCGTGTCTGTGTGATTTGAGGCCATATGTCCGCTCTCACTCTGTCCGGTCGGAGAAATAATAATAATAGGTAGCTACTGACATCCTGCAGACAGGCACACACTGCAATTTAAACCTAGTCTGCTCTGTATCAGTGGTGGATGTCAAAGAAGGAATTTTACCGTGTTCTTTATAGATGTGATGTGTGTTAAGGTGAGGGGTGGAGACCATGTACTCAATGCAGCCGAGACATGATTTTTAAATCACACAGTAGACTACAACTACAGTACCAAGTAAATTAATCTATCAATTGACCTCACACACACAAACAAGCATGCAACAAACTCTGCTTCACACAAACATGTGGCTCATGTAAGACCACATACATGCAAACTATAAAGAACACATGCTACTGTGGTAAATTCATTCATCGTAGACTTTTTTTTTTTTCATTGTACGTGCAACATGTGCTCTGGTGCACACTGAGAATAGTTTAAAAGTTGAATATTTATATTTAATATCTAAGTATCAGAGCAGTGAAAAGTAAAAATATCACCTGTGACTTTTAAGAGTTAGATGAAATAGCTCTGTTGCACTTGCGGATGTGATCGTCTGGAGAAAATGCAAGTCAGTGTGTGATATTGGCCAGTTCTAAGCATTTGCCTGCAGGTCAAAAGCGGTTATCTGATGGTCAGTGTTATTTTCTGCCAGTATTTTGGCTTTTTGGATGTGTAGATATGTTTAGTGAATGCTATGGTGTATAATTATCTCCTGTCCGGTGCTGTGCTATACTACTATCACATCAGACTGTGAGTCCACCGGTAATGAAACCCTTCAGTAATGAGCAAATGATACATTTTCATTTAGTCATTCAGCTTTGACATGTCACCCTATGATCAGTCTCTAAGTATTTCCTGTATTTTAAACTCATTCCCTCCTGGTATGTTGCAAACTCTCTTCTGGTTTTTCAGTATTTCAACTTGTAACCTTTTCATAACTTATGTGTTGTTAAAATGCACCACTGTAAGCAAGAATCCACCGAATAGAAAGTAATATTTTTAAATTTGACACTTCACAGTAGTCTTGTGATATTAGTTTGATTATGAAGTCCTTTACAGCTGTTAATTCAGAATTTCTGTTTCGGCATCAATCTTTATTAGTGGCATGTTTTAAGATACATTTAGTAGTTTTGGATGCTTCAAACCCTTCTCATCTCATATCCCATTTATCTCAAAATAATTCATCTGTTATTTTAAAATTCAAAATTCAATAAAAGTGATCTGTTTCTAATGTAGCTGCCAAGGAGTGGTGAAAATTCCAGATGAGGCAAACAAGCCCTCTGGCACCCAGAGTGAATGGAGCAGCTACAGTGATACAAGTCTGACAAATATTTCCTGCTATGTTAACATCAGAGTTAACAATATTTGTAGATGTCAGCATGCAACAACTAGGCTATATTTCTAAAAAAAAAAAAAAAAATGGTGCGTCATACTTTTTAATTTCATTTATCGATGTGCGGTGTTAACCCATATATATATATATGTGTGTGCCTTTGAATACGTATATAATTTTTTTTTTTATTATTTTCCGGAACATTCTTTTAGAACATTTACTAAAGTACGATTAACATTCCCCAACCTCTTTATTCCGATATCCTTTTATTTATTTATTTATTTATTTTAGATATATAGCCATCACAGTATAGTGCCAACTGCCAGCAACTCAGCTGTCCATGTCCCAGCAAACTCTTCCCAGAGTTTAAAACTTCGCCTGGCTACGCACAAAGTCACGTTTGTTAAAGAAGGCCATACACACATATATCATAATTTAAGAATAAAGTGCTTCGTTTTATTCGCATGCAATGAACAAATGCAAGGGGCTTTCATTGAGGACCGATGCGCGCGGTGGACCACACACCACGTTGTGACAGCGTTTAAATGCGTTATCCACGGTCCGAGAGGAACTCCATTCCAAAAATACTGTCTCTGGAAACCCAAGCTCCTAGAGACACAGATGGGATATGTGCGCGCTCACTGGACGTCACCTGGGGTGCAAAAACTCTGCACTGGATTGTCAGTGGAAATCTGCCATGCTGATATACGACAGCAGTGACATCATGCGCATCTACCACTAAACAAGCCTGTTAACAACCCTGCAATCTTTTCCGAATTGCTTACGACTCATCTTCTATAGAATCGGTGTGGGGGGAAAGTTAACATCGAGAGCATTTTACATGCAGCTGTCTAATGTAAATTCTGTTAAATGGATAGCCCTGTCCTAAAAACTGCAATTCAGTTAATCATTCATAGTTTTTCACTGACGATCCAGACCCCAGTGCTTCAATGTAATAATATAAGTTGTGAAAATATGTAATATTGTCTATATGCTACAGAAGAAATCTTTGACCAGTGAACTGTTATGTATGAATAAAAAGAATACGCATCTAAGTAATGGGTGGAGACTTGTAGCTACCAAAATACACGTGCAATGTGAGAATTAAAAAGTCGCAAGTTTTTCTGTTCCTGAATTGGCAGCCCCGACTCTTTTTTAATGTCCTCTTTCTTTATAGGTAACACAGGGAAGACACTACATTAACAAAACTGCAGTTACAAACATATTTAGGATAGAACTCACAGTGTAAATAGTAAAACAAAACATGCAACAAAAAATTGACTTTTGAAGTCAGCCTTTGTGACATGTTCTCCGTAATAGCTCCAAACCAGTAAAAAACCAAGAAGGCCATGCTACACAGATATTTTGAAGATAGATGCATTTTTTTTCTTCACAAATTGCCGTTTTAATTTGTGGTAAACATCAAACAGCGAGGCTGTTTGGTTGTTCTTGTTTATGTGTTCACGGGGTTTGTAGATCTGAGAGAATATTCGGAGGGTGTAGGCCTATATCTGTCTGTTGGGGGCAAAGGTGGGGGACTGAATGTTCTTTTCACAAGTTCAACGGTAATTAATTGAGAATGATGAAAAGGTATGACTCAGACTCAGCGTGCACATTCCCTCAGTCATGCAGGCCGCCGAGGAATAAATTCAATCAAATTTAAATTCAAAAGAATAAATTAAATCAAAATGACTTATGCTTCCGTTGCTCGCAATGCAAAACTTTTTAGCCCATTGATTTATATTTTATGAGCTAGATGTTAGCAACACATATAAATGATTTTCTGCGATCGTGAAAGCACCAGCACAGATATTTCTTTTAAGAACTATAGAATAAAATGCAAATTGTTTTTTTAAGCCTATATAGCTAAATTATTCAAATTAAAAACATTTCGACTATTTTAAGAATCTGTTCATGTTTTTTTTATTATTATTATTATTATTATTATTTATAAGGCCTATTGTAGGATGTTTTGTTTTATTTATATTACTATAATTTAGTTTATAATTAATTAAATTTATAATTAATTATTTTAGTTCAAATAGCCCCGCACTTAAAAATGGTTTCACTCAGCTTGTTCCCAGCATGCACTGTGTGAATAATAGGCCTATATATGTTTGCATTGTTTGGCCGGTCTACTTTTTCTTTTCTTTTTTTTTCTTTTTTTTTTCACTACAGGCTTCTAGCAAGTTATTCGAAAGGATAATGCTGCTTAAATCGTTATAAATTATTCCACAACAGTTGTATTTAAAATGTTAAAATGTAGCAGTGAAACAGACTTTTTAATTAAAAAAATAATAATAATAAAATCTTAAAGAGGCCTATTTCATGAAGCAATAAATGAAGCAACCTAAGCTGCAGTGCTGGTAAACAATAATTTTGGAATTTTGGAACAGAACCATATGCATATATATATATATATAATAAAAAAAAAATCTACCTACATAAAGAACAACTGAGAAAGCAACCTAGTCGTAGTTTACCTCGGTTCATTAGCCCCCAATTTTTATTTTGTAATTTTTATTTGATGTTGTCTATTCATAGGTTACACCAAATCTAGAGGCATTGATTGATGGCGGCGAACAACATTCATTTGCTCATCTTATTCGCTTCCAAATGCTCCGCAAAATTGATTTTCTAGCAGGAGTTAGCAAAGCGTCGAGTTATGGAATGCGAAGATTGCTGTAAACGGCAAAACAACATGCTTTATTTGTCCAAACTGGAACTTTTGCGTCGATTTCTAGGCCTTAAACCTGCAGACATTCCTTTAAAACGTTCACACGAGTTAGGCATGACCCTTAGTTTATTATTTCTAAATCATATTTTGAGGGCTATTTCTATTGTGGTTTTTAGAACTTGAGGAAAAACGTCGATTTACAGGCCAAGATCTCAATCAAGAGTAACTCGCTTTTGAACTTGACAGTAGTTAATTCCTGCGCTCCGCAGAGCCTGCCCAGGCGCGCCTCGCGCTGAGGACCATATAGCGGTGGAGACAACAAAGGTGTGAGAAAACCACGAATCCAACAACGGCACGCTGCAGGTCCAAAGAAGATGCCATGTGACGCATCAAAATGTTGCCCCGGGCAGAGAGCTTCAGAAAACAAACAGTGATTCCCATCAGGATAAGGTGTTCACGGTTCTCTGTCGTCTTTGGTTTGATTAATCGGTTACAAAAAAGCCACGGCATGCCCACAACACACCACCGACACAGTCACATACTGCTCTCAAATACTCAAAGCCACAGCTAAACAGAGATGGCCGGCGAAAACATCAAACAGCAAGGCTTACATTTCCTTATTAAAACAGGCTAGCTAATTTTGTTAAAACTTAGGGCTATTACTATTATTATTATTAAAAGTGTAGGCATATTCTTCCAGCTAACAAAATAACTTTGCACCATGATTTTGTCTTCCAACAGAGGTCTATGTGTAAATTTCTTTATCCTCATAGACTTTAGCTCAGCCCGTAGGCCTATATTAAACTATATTAAAACCTATATTAAATAGGCCCGTATTGTAGATACAATGTAATTATTTTTGGATAGCCTAGTTTTAATATAAAATAGCCTACATCAGACTACTGGTGAAATTATTATGCTATCTGTGTATGAAAATGTTAATGCATTTTGTGTTTTATATACATTACAGATATGAACCGCGCAGCCTGTCAAGTAAAAAAGGACAATTGAGAGTCGTTTATTGTGAGAAGCTTGGTACACTGGCGAAACTAATTTGACGACGCAAGTTTGATTTGCTTTGGTTACTCCGTTGGAGCTCTGGTTTCTGATTCACGGTACAACACAATAAATAAATAAATAAATAAATAAATAAATAAATAAAAATGTGTACCCAGACTAGGCTATTAGGGCAAAATAAGGAGAAAATAGACGCCACGTTTTGCATGTACAAAAGAGGTTTATTTGAATACAGTATTAAATATCTAGCAAAGAATAATATCTGATAATATCAGAAAAGTCTCCCATCTATATCCTAAGTCCCATCATCAAAGAAAAAAAACTGTTATCTACTTTAATCGAATAACATCTTTGGCACGAGGAAATATGGCTTTTAACAGCGCAAAAAAATAAAAAAAATAAAAACGCATTTAGATAAAATGCAAAGTGTCTGATTTGACTGGTAATAGATTTCAAACAAAAAGCAGCGCGATCCATTTAGATTTTAATAGCATCCTCAAAATCAAAATGAGATATGGTTTCACATATTTGTATTTTAAAAAATCACCCGCTCGTCCAAACAGGTTGATAAAGTACCTATAATATCCGTTTATAACGTTTTGTCAAGTAATTAGAGTTTTGTTTCTCTCTCCGGGTTCTCCTGTTTTCTCTCTCTCTGTGTGTCTTTTCTAGTTGCCATCGTCTTCTTGAACGGTGGTGGTGGAATGGTTGTACAGTCCATGCGCCATTAGCTGCATTGCCAGGCCGTTCTTTAACCCGGTGGCTTTCTTGATTTTAGCTCGTTTGTTCTGGAACCAGATTTTAATCTGCGACTCGTTCAGCTTGAGCTCGCGCGCCAGGGCCTGCCGCCGCTGCTCCGTGATATAGCGGCTCGCCTGAAACTCAGCCTTCAGTCTTTGGAGCTGCTCAGCTGTGAACGCCGTTCTGGGTCGTTTATCCTCACTGTCGCTGTTCTTCTTTTTCAATTTCCGGGTCCTTGGGCCGTGTGGAGACAACAATGAGACGAATCCATGAATATCAACCATCTCATTAAATGCCAAAGCCGTTTTGGACTATACACACACAAAAGTGGCGTGTTGAGGATTGTTGCCTGTGATCACTAGAATAAATAAACTTCAAAATTCTTATAACCTTTTACAATAATAATCTTTATAAATTTATGTTGCCTTTTAAGAACTGACATGGACTACAGAACTAACTCTGTTGACCCTGTCCAATAAATAAATAAACAGAAATAAAAAATAGGCTACGCGAATCGTTGCTTCAGTTTGTGGGAAAATAATAATGAAACTTCTACACATAATAGGCGATTACAACACGAGTAGTTCAGCATATAAACTAAATTGTTATTTTGTTACTGAAAAAAAAGGGGAAAAATAAATTATATTCGTTTTAACGTGCTCCTGAAGTTGTCTTAATGCAAGCCAAGCGACAAAAGTAAAAAAAAAAATAATAATAATATTGATGGAACAGAGGTAGGTTAAAAAAAAATGAAATAGGTTAGGCCTATTAATATCAGTATATATGTGACCTTCCTGAGGAATTTATTTAGGCTATTTATTTCAATTATGAACGGTGTATTGAAAAAAAACCAAGGGGGATCAAATTTACGATATTAAAATAAATAGACCTACACTAAAAGAAAATAGGCTGTGAGGTCTTGTAAATAATACTACTACTACTACTACTACTAATAATAATAATATGGCAGCACAAAATCACAGACTCAACGCTAAAATGCGAGTTATATCACACGCAAAAGTTTTTTTTTCCCGCTTTTATTAAAACGGATTATTTTGTCCATTTCGTAGACTTAAATATATTTATTGGGCACTATTAGTTATTTTGTAATTATCTTGTAAACATCTAACGTTTATTATTAGGCTAAACGACGTTTATTTATTAATATATAGGCTATAACATGTAAATCTTAATTCCTTGGAAACCATCGGTGGAGTGTTATGTCTGCATCGTGCATGCTGTAAAACGAAATAAATAAAATAAATAAAACCTCCTATTTTATGTTTCTTAACTTGGTAAATTTGGTCTGGTTTGATGAAGACGAGGCATTATTTTTTCTATGATTATGGTGTGTAATATTTCTACGATCGAAAGTACGATATTCGATAGGCCTATAAATTAATTTCCCTGCTTTTGGTTCATGCAACAAAACATGTGGCCTATACAGAAAGAAAATTAGAGTATTATTTTTGTTAGTAGTATTATAAAGTGTATTATATTATACCAGAAGCCTTACCAGATGAAGGTCGATCAGAGTATCTCGTGCAATAAACCCAGGCGGGCCACATAAGCTGTTGAGTGTCCTTACTGGGCGAGGAGGCTTCACCTGGGCTATTCAGAGCAACGGGTGACGCTGAGACGACCCCAGATTTTGCTGCGTTCCCCCTGTCGGCCTCGTCTGCCTCGGGATGCCTTCCGCTGGCTGGAGACGAAACGGTGGACGAGGCAGAAGATGAAGCACTGTCGGCACTGCAGCTGGAATCCGGACAAGGAGTGCTGGGGGCAGTTGGATGCTCCCTTTTGCAGCCGAAGTCCGGTCTGAGGATGTTGTCAATGAAAAAGTTGGTGGTTCTGTGCGCGTGGTGCGCAGCCTGCAGCGGGAGCAGAGGTGGAGAGGGCAGGCTCGGTGACAGAGAAACGCTCATGTCATCTTCGCTCTGATCCCGCTGCACTTCCATAACAGCTCCCCTCTTTGATATTCGCTCCAGTGGTTGGATTGTAACTTGTTCCGTTCCAAATATAACGAAAGACTGGACAACGTTATCTAGGTATCCATGACAACGCGCTAATTTCCCGCGAAAGTGAGTACATTTTGTAAGTCAACTTGTTGACATGTAGTGGAGAGATAACGCTTGCGTGTTGTCACTTTGGATAGGACTGACAGCGCACGGTACGCGGCTTTCCTACACCCTCCGCATTGCCAGACCTGGGTTTGACACCTCTTTTTCTTGGACTCTACTCGTGCACAACCACTCTTAGTGGCCACTAACCGGAAACACATCAGATCACATAGATGAGAGGGGAGCCTATCCATGACAAAGGAGCTCTTTGCCACGTGTGTCAGCGTCCAATTCCGTTCCGCGCCTGTGCTCACAGATATCCAACGGCACAGAGATAGCTCTTGCACTGGTAGCTGAATTCTGCCTCCTGCAGTCACGCTTAAATTCACCCATAAACGCGAGGAGAGAATTGAAATGAAACAGAAATCTTCGAATAAATTTAGCTTTTTGCAGCTTATGAGAAGAAATTGTTAAAAACAGTGATATGTCTGTTATAAGACACAAATAAATAAATAGCCTGAAAAACTTAGAAAAGATCAGAAAACCATTTGTGAAAATGAACTAGCCTACATCATATTTAAAGCCAAATCAGTTTTATGTATAGAATGTCTCCAAATGCCTTAATTTAAAATGGAAAAATAAAATAAAAAAAATAAATATAAAAATAATATAGCATAAAATTGATGCTAAAATAATAATTACCACTTCTATTTCATAGCCTATAGGCTATTAAAATATACTAACTGAATGTTTAATTTATATTTAAACTATATGCTTGTTCGTAATGCTATAGCATATGCTACTAATATATAGCCTACTAAAACAAGTAGCCTACATAGGCTACGTCACTGTGTAAATAATAAGTTAGCATTTAATTTAGATCTCATTCAGGACGAGTGAAGTCAGACTGGCATAGGCTATGTAGCCTCGTTCTCAATATCTGGGTGCTTGAAATACTTATCGCGAGAATTATCTGTTTGCACTTAATTAATTTATAATTAGGGCTATTGCCGGCTCATTCTGGAGAGTGGGCTATTGTGAGGCGGCGTCGGTTAAGCGGTAAATGGCTGAACAGTCCACTATCTCTCTCGCAAGACGCGCCTTAAGAACTCCTATAAAAACATAATTTATAGGTTTTAATTAGCGTGCATTCACCGCGATCAACTGGGCGTTCATCATACAGCACAGTTAAAAGCGCCTGCCACAATGTACGCAAGAACCGTTCAATCAAACCAGCTTTGCGGCAGCCTCAAATGCGCGAACCTCCTGATGAGGCTTCCCTTACCAAAAGCTCTATTTGCATAAATGCCTTAATTGACAGCTAAATGTCCTGTGATTAATTTTACCGCTCACGTGCCAGAACTTTAGTAAAAAGTATGATAAATGTATTTTTTCATTGTTAAACAAAATGTAAACGACCCCTGCTTAATTCACAGAATAGCTCCTTAGGTTGTGCTATGGGTTTAGTGTCAATTTATTTATTTATTTATTTATTTATTTTTAGTTTAAAGTTTCACAAACTATAACTATAACCAGGCCATATCCCAAAATATCAGGTATTTTCGAGACTTGTAATTTGTAAATAGGAAAATCCTTATCCTTAATTTGTGGTAGGCCTATTTTGAACATGAACTGTAACTTATAATCTTTCTGAATGTCAGTGGATATTTATTTAAAGTAAATAGAATTAAAAATTCAGTTTGAATAAGCCTATGGGACCTGTTGTGACATGCAAAATGCGATGAGACAGTAACGAGGCATGCAATTTTTTTTTTTTTGCTTGGTTAACATGCTTTGTATAGGCCAGTGCCTTATTCTTGCCATTCCGTTTAGACATTTGGACCATGGAAAGGTGTGTAAAAGTAGACAGCGAGTAACGATCACAGATATTGTTACCGTGTAGAGTGGGAGGCCCTTTGGGGTCCACACTGTGGCTGGGCAGAGCACATGCTCTTAGTCATGCGTGAAGAATGTGTCTCATACTCGCAGAACAGATGTGGCCCGTTCAAAAGGTGTTCATATTATTCTATTCTGTTCTATTCCATAGCTATTTTGACCTATGTTTCCACAGATATAGTAAGGACTAGGCTTAAGTTCATAAATTAGGCTATTAAACGCCTGACTTGTTGTGCCATCATATCCCAAGACTGAAAAAAGCACAGTGTCATAATCTCTTTATGAAAATTCGGAGCATTAAACACAACGGGTTTAGAACATTTGGTGTTATTAAAAAGCGTTATTGTAAAATTAGCTACTTATATTCGTGTATTTACTGTGACATATGCTACCGCAAGGTCAATATGTCTGAGATATTATAAAATTGAATAAACTCGTATATATAGGCCTAAAACATCCCTCATGCAACATGCTCAAAGTCTCCTGGTTGTAAGACTAGTTTTAACAGACCATCAGCAGAATATATAATGGAATCACTTTTAACAAAAATTATGATCTGTTTGTTGGGCTTGCATACAAGGTTGACGTTGATGAATATGACTAAATATGAGTGTGGAGGGTCTGAAGCTGTATTCTGCGTCCCCGCGTGGCCAGTTAGAATATTGACGCTACAGTTCTGAAGTAGCTTGGCACTTGCATGGAAGTGATCAGAGACCCCGAGGTAACGCGTGAATTCTGATTTCTGTGTTTTCAAAGACAAGAAGGCATGATGTGTCAATGCAGTTTGATCATTGCAAAGTCATTTACTGTATTCTATGTCTGATAATTAAAAAGGGATGGTAAAAAAAATCACTTTAAATGTAACTACATTATATTATAGACCTATTCACTATATTGTCAGCACTTTTACAAGAAAACATGCGACTCTGTAAAAGTGATTATTGGCGTAAACAAAGTGCATTTAGTCAATGATTCTCTTCAACCAGTTTTCTTCTGCTGTCTAACACTTTCCCCTGCTGCATTAATGTAAGACCAGGGAATAACATGATCACACAGTCCACGACCTGCACATGATAACACAGAAGCGTTTATTTAACTTGATTAACCAAGCTGGACCGTAATTAATAGGATACTTCCTTTATCACCGACTAAAGCTAGCCTACGCTGTTCGTCATACGTCTCTACACCAAAAGAGGGCAGTGAAAGACCTGATTGTGTTCATCTGTAGATGTCCATATAAAGGTTTCATCCTTTCAACATGGCAAGAACTTTCCCTAAACCAAGAACTAACTATTAACTAAATCTAACGTGAGTATAATGCGTATTATACTTGTTAAATAACAAGTAGGCCTGCTATTTTTATTAAATAATAATAATACTTTTTGTAAAATAAATATTACTTAAAAAAATAATTAAACAATTCTAAACAGGTGGGACCAAAAAAAAAAAAAAAAAAAAATTAAAAATGGATTATGTCCATTAGGCACAGCCTAAAATTATTTTAATTATTTTTAGTGCATACTGACTTTCTCTCTGCTATAATTTGACATGAGTAACTAATTCCATTGTACTTAAGTTGTTTTACATACTTTGCACTATATTCTAGTACTCAGCTAAAATTTTGAATTGTTGTACTGAATGCATAGTTTTTACCCTTGGATTAATTCTCATTTCTAAGTTATTATCAAATAATACACAATGCTACATGAATGCATGTTGTGATTAAACATTTCACAGTTGAATTTACACAATCAGACATTTTAAAATAGGATAGTTCATCCTAATAATTAAATGAAAAGGAAGTCAGAGGAAATAAATAAGTAGAGTTCAGGGTTCAGGAAGCAAAAAGGGAAATGAAATTAGTCAATTAAATGAGTGAAAGTTGACAACTTTTTGACATTAGCATTAGATCTGCAGTGACTCAGTGCAGAACAAAGACAACTAGCAAGCAGAAAGTAGCATTGTCTTTCTTTAAGAAAAAAAACATCTAACAGAGTCATGGGACTCTTCATGAGGAAAATGATTACTTGCACAATTAAATATAAAGCTGTTTCATAAGAGGTGAAACTCTCAAATGACGCCAGCTTAAATAACCGTACTTATTTGGCAATAATAATAGATTAAAATAAAAAGCTCTAATCTTGGATTTTAATTGGCTAATAGAACATACAGCAGTACACAATTTTGTAACAGCTGACACAAAACACTAGTTTGCAAAACAGTATATCACTGCAAAACACCCATAGAGAACACACTGTGTAGTTGTTTGCGTTGAAGCATCATATTGTCATACATCATGCTCAGGACAACACAGACTCTAACAGGATGTGGCAGCTAAAGCATAGAGGTTACTCTCTGAGTTTTTGACGTCAGTTTTTGCATTGGAGAAAAGTGTCAAATTGATTGAGAAAAACTGTAATAATTTTGAAACATTTAAAGCAGGCGGGAGTTTACCTTAGAGCAGTACTCAACACTGATTTCTGTCAGACTTTCAAAAGTCTTCATCACTTGAATTAACATTATAATAATTTAATTTTAAAGCACAGCCACCACAAAAGCAGAATCACAGTTGTGTTGCCACTTTAGTTGCTCCTACACTTAGCACAGGGGTGTCAAACTCAATTCCTGGAGGGCCGGAGCATAGTTTAGATTCAAGCCTAATTAACCACACCTGATCCAACTAATCAAGTCCTTCAGGCTAATTTGAAAAGTACATGTTATGTGTGTCAGAGCAGGATTGGAACAAAACTCTGCAGGGCTCCGGCCCTCCAGGAATTTTGTTTGACACCCCTGACTTAGCATGTAGAGACATACAGGAATAACTGAATATTTATCTTAAATATGCCAGAAATGTCTTTTAACCTATGTTTTGTACTAACCAAGAGAAGTGTCATCGCAGAAGAAGTTCCAGATGCTACTCCTCAGACACCTGTGAGCACCGAGCAGTGCTTGGAGTCAGACAGTAGACTTCATCTTTATTATTATACTTCTTTGACTGGACTAGCAAGGAGCAATTAGAGTCCATAAGAAAGTGAGTTCAAGTACATGTTTGCACTGACCATGATTATACTATGTTATATAATCTTTTCTGTAACAACTGGGGGGATTTTTAACTGAGGAGACAAAATGACCACCAGGAAGCTATGGATCTGTTGAAGGTGTATTTTTCAAGTATTTTATTGTGGCATTCACTGTTATTGTACCTTTTTTCTGAGAGTGCATGAATAGCTGACGTACAGGACATAAATGCTCAGATCTAGTGGATTAGGACATTCCGGAAATATTGGTCAGCAGATTTTTATCAAGCACTTTCTCTATACTGCCTCTCTGTTTACACCATAATGCTTCTCCACACCCACATATAAACACACATCTGCAACTTTTACAGAAACCTCAGCAGTTATACTTCCTTATTCACTCACTAAAAAAACATTTTTCCAAAATAAATAAAATGCTTTCTTATGTTGCACAAGTTTTAGGTTCAATGAACATCTTCAGGATTCTAAAGTTTTCCATAAAACTTTGTGTTAATTGACTCCACTTGTTGCACAGATAACAAAGTTTATTCCTAAGTCACATTTCCATTTGTAAAAACAAACATAAAAGATATTTGAGAAGTCCACACAGTGAAGTCTATGGTGCTTAGGCTCCCATTTTAGGTGCGTAACTGTCAACATTTATTTTATTTTATTTTATGCAAATGGCTGGACCAGCCATTATTGTCTGTAAGTGATACACTCTGGTGTTGATCAGATCTCAGATTCGGGTTCAATTTAAAAAAGCCTTGAGTGAGAGTCTCCCAGTTAAGCTAATAAGCATCTCACTCCCAGTGGACCGGAGCTCTTTATAAATGCTAACATATCTGTTCCTCTCTCATTATTATTACTGCCACTGACTGCATCATTTATTTATTAGTGTGGCCTCTCACCCCTTCAGAGGACCTCACTCCCAAGCCCACCCTTCCTTTACCCAGGGTCCCACAGCTAATGAGGGGCCAGACAGACACAGAGATAGAAGGGAAGGACTGGAGAGAGGAGGTCCCTGGAGAAGAGAACAGGAGCAGAGACACCCTCTGAATGATAATTGTTGATTAGGACCGTGAGAGAACCATAGAGTGTTGACTGTACAGAAACCAAAACATGACACATTTTAAAGTTAAAATTAAGCACTTTAATTTGCTGTGTGTAAGTGTTATGAGTTAGGACAGTTTTAAGATAGCACAGTATTCATGGATGAGTTTGTTGTGGTATTTATACATTCAAATTGTACATAGGCCAAATATATTTGCACACACAAATCCCACTCAGAAATGCATGGATGTTGCTGCCTTGATAACACCATGAACACTTTTGAAGCATAACATTTTGACAAAAAGAAGTTTGGTTTGCAATGATGCAACATTTGTGGAATATAGATAATTTGATGACTGCATATGTGTGAGGAGAACTGACTTTATACATCCACTAAAAATCACACACACACAAAAAACACCAGTTGAAAAAAAGTCAAGGAGCAAAAATGAGTTTTTTGTGTGAGAAGTGTTCTTCTTTTTATTCAGGCACAGCTAACTCCCACATCCTCGCTGTGGTTACAGTTGTTAACTCCTATTCCTGCATGTGGACAGTCAAAAATGCTTCTCTCATTTCCGGTACATCTCACCTCGTCCAGCCAGATGCGTCCAGTTCCTGCAGCAGATACACAGCAAGACCATTGTGAGAGTATTTTGGAAACCATAGCCTGTAAACCCCTGGACCATTAACGGAAAACTCTTAACCATAGATGGATACATCACCTGCACCGGCCGTGAACACCTGAGTTGCCCTCTGGAAACCCAACATCTTGCACACCACCAAACCGTCCACAGTATCAAAACTGTCATCACACACCGTTCCCCAGACATTCTCATGAAACACCTCGACTCTTCCTCGGCTGGAACTTCCCACTAAACGAACCACAGCTAATGACAAATACACATATGTGAGACACACTGTCATTCAAGTAGAACTCCGAAAACAATACAAGAATCTTTGTATTGGAATTATTTGAGTGAATAAATGCTACACACAGTAGTATGCATAAGTGTTTGTAGAATAATTACCAGGGGCGCTACCCCGGGGTCCTACATCACCCTTCTCTCCCTTCTGACCTGTTTAAGACCATCATACATTTAGATACAATTAATTTACTCACAAACAGGTTATTATCACACAGATGCTGTGCACTCAATGATATTACAGATATGCCCAAAATGCACCAAAACATACCTTGAGCTCCCCTTAGGCCTAAAAGACAGACAAAAGGATAAGATGAGGGAAATTCAAGAAACACACATTGATTTCAAACAAGTTGATTTCTTGTCAATAATAATATTTTTTAACAAACTCACCCGAATCACCTTTACTGCCCTTTTCTCCATTCGGACCTCGAAGTCCAGGGACACCTACATGCAACATCAAACTCAGATGAAAGCTATATGATATAAACTCAATGTTTATCACCTGTTTATGTGTTTGTTTTTAGACTACCTTGCAATCCTTGACTTCCTTTTTGTCCCTGTTGTCCTTGGCGCCCTGAAAACAATTATTTGCCCATAAATAAATGGTGTAATGCCATGTATCACTCTTATGTGCATGTGTCCTTAGCACTCCTACAATACCTGGAATGCCAACACCAGTGTCTCCCTTTGGTCCAGGTGAACCTTTTTCTCCAGGAGGTCCTTGCAGACCAGGAGGTCCCATCAGACCACGAGACCCTAAAAGATCAACCAAAAACAGGTTAGGGCACAAATGAATCAGGAATGAAAAAAAAATTAGGGAGTGAAGATACACCACTCTCCCTCAAAACAAAGGTACCATGATGATACAATGTAAGCTTGTTAGGAAAAACTGATCTCTGTATTTGGTGAAGCTTGCCAAGTTAGTGGCATCAAATCCCTTAAATAAGAGTTTTGTAGACACTTGGAATTAAATACTTTCTGTAAAACAATATGAATTTATTATCAATGAAAATAATAATTATAATCGAAAATCTGATTACAAAGTCTACACATATGTTCTACTGATTACTTTTCTGTATAATGGATTCCGGAGTGAAGCTGCTATGCAGTTATATGACTGAGCTTTTGTCCAATATTGTGGTATCAGCTATTTCAGATAAACCTAAGTATACCATATTTTATGGCAATAGTCCCTAGACTGGCTATGTTAATAACCTTAACAGAGAGATAGGCTTGTTTGACACATTGAAAAATTAGGTCATTCTGGGTAATGATCTGGGCTTTCTTACCACTAGGACCTGAAGATCCCTGTTCTCCTCTCTCACCTCTGGCACCTGGGTCTCCTTTAGGACCTGAGGAAGATATATTTTAGTGTATACATGATTAAGATTATGGATGAAAATATTCAACTACAATGTGTCAAACAGTGTTAAACATAGAACACAAGTCTTGCATTGACCAGGGTTTATTATTAGTGGTACTTATCAAGGCAAGCATCACTATTAGTTTTGTTCAGACTAAACAGATTAAGACTTCTTGAGGGGAGGTGTGGTTATACTTAAACAGTTAATAATTAAACATAAAATTTTTCCTGATGGACAAAAAGATATGAAAAAAATTCATGTCTTGTTATCAGAATGCCAAAATATGGTTGGTTATTTTGACTTAGGGCAACAATTAACCTTGCAATGACCCAGAATACCGTGACAACAACTTCAACATGCTTAGTAGTTATAAAATTAACTCCTCTAGACAAGCTATAAAATCTTTTAGATGATACCTGGTGGCCCACGGAGCCCTGGAGTTCCTGGGATACCAGGATTTCCATTTGCACCTCGACGACCGTCAGTCCCAGGTAAACCTTGTGTGCACAGAGAAAATACCAGACAGGATTTCATAAAAGCAATACTAAAACTTTCATATGGATAAATGTGCAAGGCATTTCCACAACATAGATTTTGTTTTATTACAGTATGAATTATTCAGATGGCCTTTGATCATCATTAACAAGCACCTATTATTCCTCTCGCTCCTGTATCCCCCTTCAAGCCCGGAATACCTGGAGACAGAAGTAACAGTCATAGAGAGATATGGATCTACTATACTGTTAAAATTGGGGTGAGAGTTGTGTGAAAGTGAGAAGGTGATTACCAGGTGGACCTGTCATGCCAGCCGGGCCCCTTTCACCTGCTAGTCCCTTGTCTCCTCTCTGTCCTTTTTCACCTGGAGCTCCAGTCTCACCTACCTGACCTGAAGGAGAGAAAATTCATATTTTCAATTAACATTGTTTTGTTTTGCACCATTTTCCTTGTAGGCAGCAAAGCAGCGTATGCTTTAGCAATTATTTGCCAAGCCAATACAGCACATTAAAATGTATGGAAAATTAACACAGACCACAATGCTACATCCATTCCACACAAATTCATACAGATATATAAAAATACACTAACCTGGTGAGCCAGTGTCTCCTTTCTGTCCCGGTATCCCTGGTATTCCAGGAGGACCTGATACAGAACACAACTGGAGTATAAATACTGACATCAAAATGCCAAAAAAGCTATTCACACACATGTTGGGATAAAGGATCACCTTTGACACCAAAGGTCAAATTGCAGCTTTAGTTTAGTGTTTATGTCTCATTTGACCAGCAGGGAGAGCTGAAAACACATAGATTGTGAAGGAAGGGGAAAAGTGATTGACTCTATTCTGGTCACTGAGCTCTGCTGCTCCTGCTTGCCATTATTTATCCCTTTAAACTGGGGACAGGTTCTTAGTGATTTGGGATGCCTCACAGATGCTTGGTATCCTTCTGGAAATAACGAAGTAATGCTGAACACAATTAATAATGTAATGGAGAAGAACAACTAAGAAGAATTGTGTGGGTAAACCTCCCTCATCTGCCCTCGGAGGACATGTTAGCGATTAGTGCTCTCATCACGACGCTGATTTGAATCCTGCTTACCATGGTGCGAGTAGGATCTGTTACATTGGTGCCATGACCCGGAGGCCTCATTCAGACAAGTACTAGACAAATTCATCATGAACATCACACTTAATTAACAAAATAGCATTCTTATAATGTTACTATCATTAAATGTCATCATGGAAGCAGTTACCTTGTAATCCAGTTCTGCCAGGTGGACCAGATGGACCAGGTGGACAAACTATGGCTTTAATATATGAAGAAAAATAGTGATCTCACGGGGTAGGATTTGCAAAAGAGGATATAAAATACAGTTTGTACAGTTTAAAAATCATTATGTCTATAAAATATCCCCATAAAACTTGGAAACCCAATGTGTGTGTGTGTACCTCTATGTGCACTAATGTTGAGCTGGTTTAGTTGAGTCCTTAGTTCCTCTAGAGTCCCATTATTCCCACACAGATCAGAGAGACACTCCTGTTTAACACACACAGAGAACCTGCAGTTCTTTCAAAATATGACTTTCTCTGCATATATGTGTGCACATGTTTTTATCACAGACATGAATGCATGTGTGTATGTACCTGATCTGAACTGGAGCTGCCCAGGTTGAATCCCTCAGCAGACTTGAGTTCCTCTGTTTTGGCATCAGCTGATGTACAGTGAAGGTGAACCCAAGCCTCCAGAGTGAAGACTACACACAATACACATCATATGCATGAAGCAGATTTAATCACGGAACAACAGGCCCAGGCGTCGCAGCATAAATGGCTACCCACTGCTCCGGGTGTGTGTTCACGGTGTGTGTGTGTTCACTGCTGTGTGTGTGTACTTTGGATGGGTTAAATGCAGAGCATGAATTCTGAGTATGGGTCACCATACTTGGCTGTATGTCACGTCACTTTCACTTTCATAGAAATATAATTGGATGTATGTTGGGTAACTTTAAATTTCATAGTATTGTATTGTATATATATATATATTGCATTATATAACAAAATATCTCATATATGTTTGCTCAATGTCTTTTTAATCAGCTGGTGTTTTGTGTTTTGTGATTTTTTTTTAAATTCTTTTATTTTGTGTTTTAGTGTATGTATGAAGCTCACATAAATGTCCTA
Organism: Cyprinus carpio; assembly: GCF_018340385.1. Classification (NCBI taxonomy): domain Eukaryota; kingdom Metazoa; phylum Chordata; class Actinopteri; order Cypriniformes; family Cyprinidae; genus Cyprinus; species Cyprinus carpio. The sequence continues at coordinate 4,596,724 of NC_056605.1, forward strand.
TCAGAGGAAGCACAGGTGTAGATAATCACATTAAAGGGATATTTTACCCCAAAATGAAATTTTGTTATCATATACTAACCCTCATGTTGTTCCAAACTTGTATGAATTTGTTTCTTCTGCATAACACAAAAGAATATATATTGAAGAATGTTGGTAACCAAACATTGACTTCCATAGTTTTGTCCCCCCTCCTCTGTACTATGGAAGTCAATGGCTACCATCATTCTTCAGAATATCTTCTTTTGTGTTCAGCAGCGAAAGGAAACTCAAACATGTTTGGAAGAACTTGAGGGGTGTATAAATCATGACAGAATTTTCATTCTCTTAAATATCAAAATGATCCAATAATGTTTCACGTCCTTAAAAGGACACAATACTTATTGCAGTTTCGCTATACTTTTATTATTCCAAATAAAGTTTGCCTATATTCATTTTCTTTTAATAAATGCCACTTGGTTTGATAATTTGTATGTACAGAAATATATAGCTTTTTATATGTGACTTTAATTCTGGTACATCTCACCTTTATAGGCCAGAAAAGAATTCAGTCCAATCAGCAGCAGGAAAAACAGTATGAGAACAGTAATACCATAACGGTTTTTCGCTGGTTTCTTAGTCTTTAGCTCTATAAGACACATACAGTACAAACACTAATGACACAACTGATTAGAATGAAAAATTCCAGGAAACTGTGTATTAAGTTACTTATTATTTTTTTAATTTCATTTAGTCATTTTTCAAGCAGAGATTTGATTTTATGTTCAGAAATAAATATATATATATATATATTCTCTGTTTTTTAAGAATTTCTGTATTGCACTTGTGTTTCGATTAAATCTTTAAAACATTTTAATATGAATAATACCATTTTGTCTTACCACTGTGCTGGAAGTCATAGTGGTCGGCCTCATGGAGCTTCATGGTGTTGTCATAAAGAGGGTTTGCTTTGCTGAATACAGATGTCTTCCCGTCAATTTCATCCACGTTGGTCTCCATCAGTCACTCTACCACACACTGACCTGTACACAATCAGGGTGACAGTTTAAAAACTACCAAAGAAAAGGGGAAATATGCTGGCTCGTCAAAATGTCAGTCATCTGACAAAAGAGATGGAGAGGAAATTGTTCCAATGAGTTTCCTAAGTAAAAGGAAGTTTGCGCTAAAGTAGCAGGAGTAAGCATAAAATGCCCATATTAGAAACGATATGTGACCCTGGAGAACAAAACCAGTCATAAATAGCAGCACGGGTATATTTGAAGCAATAGCCACCAATATATTCTATGGGTCAAAATGATAGATTTTAGTTTTATGCCAAAAATCATTAGGATATTAAGTAAAGATCGTGTTCCATTAAGATATTTATGTACATTTCCCACCATAAACAGTAATATGCATTGCTAAGAACTTCATTTGGACAACTTTAAAAGCAATTTTCTCAATATTTTTATTTATTTATTTATTTATTTATTTATTTTTGCACCCTCAGATTCCAGATTTTCAAATAGTTGTATCTTGGGCAAACATTGTCTTATCCAAACAAACCATACATCAATAGAAAGCTTATTTTTGCAGCTTATTATGATGTATAAATCTCAATAAAAAAAATAAAAAATAAAATAAAAAATACCCTTACGACTGGTTTTGTGGTCCAGGGTCACATACCACTCCTCTATTTCATTTTCTTTAGCTTTTGTCTTGTAAATTGCATGAATTTTTGTTGTATTTTTGACTGTATGTATTTGCTTACTTTTGGTACTCTAATTTGGTACCCATTGGGATTTTTCAAAGTGATCTACAAAATAAATTTGAGTTGAGTTGAGAAAGTGGGTGGTGGGAAAGTTATGGCTATGGTCATTCAGTACTACTTACAACTGGACATACAAACAATTAGACTGTTTATATACACACACAATAGAATACTATGGTCTACAGAAAGCCAATTAAACGTGTTTGTGCACATGACATGGTTGTGTATTAAAAGCCTGAGTATTTGCCCTTCCATTAAGAATGAGAAACTGTCACTTGTCCTGCTCTGTGTGAGTGTGTGTTTCTGTCAGTGGGTAAACTGCTTGGTGATAAGCCCATCTGTTTAGACGGAAAGCTTTAAACAGAAGCGCAGTGCCGTCCCTGACCTCAGATCAGCTCTAATCAGCCTTCCCTGCTCACACTTAACCTGCACTGACAGAATGACCTTGTTTACTGTACTCAGTGTGTCTCAGTGTTTTGTTTATTTGTTTGTTTGATGACCACACCACTCAGTTGCTGATGTATGTGTTTTAGGGTGATTGATGACCTTGAGTGACCCTGTCAGTATGTATCAGACACAAGTGTGTGTGTGAATATAACACTCTCTCTGTCTCTTACCCTCTGTGTCCTCTCTACACAATGGTTCTTTACTGTAAAATAAATTAACAGGTAAATAGGTTTAAATTTTATTTCCAGTTTGTGTCTGTGCATGGTGGGTTGAGGTTTTAAAGCCGCAACATGTCTATATAATCTGGTCGGTCCCAAAAATAAAATACTATTTAACTTATTCCCTTTCAGTCAAAACATCTTCCTTATTTTTCATTGCCATGTTAAGAGAAATTTGATCATTTGAACCTTATAGCATTTTAACGCAGTTAGATTTATGCATTTGACCATTAGAGATAGATATAAATATTATTTTTAATATTATTATTTTTATTACATATATTATTGCATTAATTTGAATGCTTAGACAAAAATAAGCTAAACTAAAATTAAAAATTCCAAAAAGGGTGGATTCAAAGCAGTGCAATAGAAGAACAATAATTATATATTTAAAACAATTATATATATTTAAACAGCGAACAGCGCTGCAGTTTCAGTAACAAATAGGCACTTAAAATCCATAAAAACATTTATTAAATCTGTGTTATTTTTGTGATGTCTTATTTTGGACTTACATTTGTAAACATACATTCATTATCACAGAAAGCATCATATTCAACATAAAAAAAATATAAATTAAAAAAAGCATCAAGCAATAACCAAATAGAAACTATGCAGGTATTTTAGTATTAGGAGAATTTGTTCATTATTTGTTTAGGAATTGTCAGTAAATATGCATTTATTGGGTAAATAAACATCTCACACCTGCAGAAAATAATGATTGCCTAGAAGATTAAAATTTCAATCATGTTTAAATACACATTCTGTTTTTCTCAGAGCAGGAGTCCTTCAACAGTGTCCTCCACATCACAGTGTCCTGAGAAACAAAACAAGATGCAGAACTTCTCTCCGTGTGAATGGTACATTTAGATCTTCAGTCTTTTAGCTGCCACTGTGATTACGGAAGGAAAAAAAACAAATCAAGTTAATAAGCATAAATAAGCACTGCTGATATAGCAAAATCATCCAGGAAGTTCTGTTTGATGTGTAACTCGTTGGTCTTAGGTGGGGGAACAGTGGAATTTCTCTTCCTCATTGAGCACAGAGGAGGTAACTGGAGAATGAGTGGTGACACTATGGGTTATTTTCAATTATGACCCCTAGAGGACCACCGATATGTACTTCTGCTTTCTTAGCAGAAACCTTTTTCTTTACGCAGTGTGCTGACACATTTCGGGGTTACTGCAAGTCTTATGTTTGGTCTTATATTAGGATTTGTCTTGCATTTGAATTGAACTTGAACTTGAATACAGTTTAACCTTTAGTGTTTTGTTTTTCACTTCACATGGAAGAGTTAGTGTCACAGGAAGAGTTAGTGTCATGGAGGGAGTTTATTGTTGAACGTGTTAAGGATGGAAACCAAAATTAAAGCAAATGTGCTTGGTTTAATTATTCTCTTAGGCTAAGCTGAAGGTTTAGTTTATTTTAATTACAATAATCCAAGCTTATTTTAATCCTGAATATCATTTTAGCGGGGCCAGTGCGTTAACTGCGCTAAAATATTTTAATCATGTTATTTTTTCATAACTAATTAAGTTAACGTGTTACACTGACAGCCCTTATATGCAGCCTATAACATGGCATTTCAAAATGTTTGAAAACCCTGTGAAGTCCATGTATCTGGCCGTTATTGGGAAACTGGAACATACTCTGAGAGCGAGAGCTTAGTTCTGTTTGTCAGGATAATTAGAATGACCTGTTTCCCTCATGGACAACAAATCAAATATTATCAGGGGACAGTGGGGCTGAAAGTCTAAAAAGCAAAAAGCATGAGTGTTTTTCTGTCTCCTTTTGTTTTTCCCTTTTTAAGCATAGAGACAACGTGTCTAGCAAACCATTTTGTATTGTCTCTTCAGATCAAGTTGTTCAGGTGTCAGGCCAGTGGTTTTCATGGCAAAAGAGAGCATGTGGCATTGTTTTATTGGCTGTGACAGCAGCGGAATGTAGTGTCGCTCCCAGACAGCAGCCAGCCTTCAATCAAAGCTATAAAACACACCTTACTCTGTCACACACCGCTATCAAACACACTCTGTCTCTGGCTCACTCTCATTCCTAGAGCGGTTATTGCATATGATTATGGAGGGACTGGAGAAAAGAGAAAATGTAGGATAAAGAAAGGAATGTATCATAATATTGTCCACTTCCTTCTGTTCTAAGATCTTGGCAGCTTCCTGTTGACCAAACAGCTCAGGTAAATCTGATCACTCTTTACACAAACCTGCTGCAAATTACTTTGCATGTATAGGCTATGTGTGAGCTTTCACAGAGCCGTCTGGTGTCTCTGTCTTTACATTCTGCTTAGCTGGGATTCGCTTCCTCACTCTGACCTTGTCCTCTGTCAAGATCTCCTGCTGATCATCTTAAACACAATGGCACACCAGGTGTGATTAATAATGAAGAAAGAGAGTGGAGAGAGAGATCCCACAGGAACACAGAGGGGAGGAGACTTAGAAATAATTTCAAATGCTGAAACATTGAGAGGCGAGACTTTTAGGTTGCGAGGTATTTGTGCATGGAGGATTGCACTCGTCTTTGAAGAGTGAAAGCACAGGTGTCCTCAAGTGAAACTGCAGGATAACTTCTCTTGGGTCATTTTCCAGACTTGGCATACTTAAAAGGCTCTTGAGGGACTTCTCACAATCATAATGAATGTCCTCAGTGTGACTCAACAGAACATAGCACTTGAAGAAACCAGCAGGAAACCTGTAGGATAAAAGTACATTTTGGCATACTATTAAAATGATATTATATGATAAATTCATGTTTTTCCATAACTTTTAAATAATTTAACCAATTTCATGAAACAGAATTTAAAAAAAAAAAATAGTTCAAATGACAGTTTGAATATACTTAAAACTATAAAGCAATTGGTTATTTTCCAGAAAATGTATGAAAAGTTTTATTTTGACCTTTATTCTTTCCAATGCAATATAATGTGACAGATCTTCCAACCAGTGATCCGTGGATGGACCTTCTATGTTCTTCCAGTAAAATGCTACTAAACATCTTGCAAGAACTAGACAAATGTCAATCATTTTTGTGTGATAGCCTGATTATGAAATTTTTTTTTTTTTTTTTTTTTTTATAAACCCAAAGCACATATTTCAGTGTTCACTGGAATTGGTTTAGAGATAACTGAGGAAATTAGCATTGTCACGGTTTTGCCAGAATGTCTTAATCACATTACATTACATTGTGATGTGTTATGTAAGTCTGCATTCTGGGCTCTAACACATATCTGGCTCCATTCTGAATCTGAAAGGCCATATTGCAAATCTATACCCCAAGCAACTCTCTTGGATTCAGATGATTCTTTAGAGCTGTTAACAAATTTGCTATAAAACATTGAAATTTGGTTTGTACTAAAATCCTCATGAAACATGACCTTTTCTAGTTCTGTTGGTAAAGGTCTAGATAGTGAATAATTAATGCTTAACACTGATATAACTGAATTGTAAGCATTTAAAAAAGTGTCATTGGCATTCCAAGTATTTTCTTAGACCTTTGAAGCACCTCAATGTATTTCCCTCAAACAAATCCCCAATCTTACGAATACCTTTTAATGCCCACTGTTTAAAGCCAAAGTCATTTTTCCCTGGTCTGAACTCCGTTTCCCCAGATAGGAAAAGTAAGAAAGAGATGGGACTTCTTCCAGTGTGTGCTGAGCATCATTCCACAGGTAACACTTTATTGTAAAGGCCGATTATCACTATTAACTAGTTGCTTATTAGCACGCACATTACTAAGATACTGCTGTTTATTAGTACTTACATATTAATGACTTATTCTGCAAGACCATATTTTATACCATACCTAAACTTAACTACCTTACTAAGAAATAATGAGCAGCCAATTAGGAGTTTATTGAAGGAAAACTCTGAATTAATAGTGAATATGGGTTCCCTATTCTAAAGTGTTACCAAGTATGCTTATTTTCATATAAGAGTACTTTATGTAAGTGTTAGATAATATAATTTTATTCAAATAAAATGCCAAATAAGTGTGCTCACTTAGCCCAAGCATCTTTTGAAGAGTGAACGGTCAGTTGTAGACTCTATGTTTTTGTGGAGTGTAAGTTTGGTTGTTTAGTCTATGTATGTTTTGAAGAGTGAACGGTCAGTTGTAGACTCTATTCAATTCACATCTTTTCTTTGTTTTATTACAAAACTCCCTCGATGTATGATTTTGGATCCAAACTAAACATGCTCCTGTAGCTCAAGTGGTAGAGCAGTCGTGGCAAAAGTTTAAATGCGAATTACATAAATATTGGAAATTGGAAAATTGCTGCTTAAGTTTTTATAATAGCAAGAGCAAGGTTTGGGGATTCGATTCCCCGGAAACACACTGATAGGTCCAAAAGTTGATAGCCTGAATGCACTGGTAATGTTGCTTTGGGATAAAAGCGTCTGCTAAAATGCATAAATCATTGTTCTTCCATTGTTAATCATGGTGACCTGCAAAGAAACGTGTGCAGCCATCATTGCGTTGCATAAAAATGGCTTTAAACATAAAGAAATTGGTGGAAGAATGTGAATGGACTATTCACCAGATGCCCTTTCCACAATCTGGAAAACTGCTTGTCCAAGGTGACATACTGTCCTGTGTCAGCCAACAGTAAAGCATCCTGACACCATTCATGTGTATTGCTTTTTGGCTCAGTAGAATGAAAAAAATGGTACCAAACACACCCTGGCTGTTTAACCCAAACAACATGATATTATTTTGTAGGTGGAATTAAAATTTGGTTTTTTTATGTTTAAACTGAAACAACATGATATTATTCTGTCAGTAGAATAAAAAATTGGCTGTTTTCAGGATTTGCCCAGAAAATTAATGCCCATTCGAATTGCAGAGGTCCTGAAAAGAAAGGGCCAACACTGCAACATACATACTCTTTTAAATGTATGTAATTGTCGATAAAACTCTTTGAAACGTATATCTAATTATATTTCAGTACATTAGAAGTGAAACATCTGCGGTTTAGCAGTTTTTTATGTTCTCAATATTTATTGTAAAATTAAATTGTATATATATTTTTATTTTATATAAGTAATATATGTTTGAAGTCACTTATGTATTTTTTTTTTTTGTGGTTTTGGGTAAATTAGTGAATATTAGCAAAGTTTTATTCTGTTTGAAGAATGTGGTCTGTGGGTAAAATGCTGATTTGGTCAGTTTTGGTCACATTTCCCCTCATTCTCTATTATTCTTGTCTGAATTTCTCTAAAATACATAACTTGGGCATGCTGACAGTCGAAGTTTCATCTTGGTTTCTGTTTCTTCTGAAATAAGCTAATTCTACACATTGTTAAAAAAAAAAAAAATCTGTGACATTTACGGTAAAATACCAGCAGCTGTGGTTGCCAGAACTTCACCGTTAAAAATATGGTAGCAACATTTTAGGTTTTACAGACTTAACTTCAATTCACAATGAAAAAACATTTTCATTAACTGATGTAATGTTAATAAACAGCATATTAAAGTACTAATATCTGTTTTGAACCATTTTTATACTGATAACCACCACAAAACAGGTGGTGATGAGGAAGTCACATAATGAATCAAAGCTCATCACAAACAGCTCTTCCACAAGCTGAGAAGGGAAATATTAACATAGAAGGTGCACATTGTCATTCACACAAACACTAAACACCATCATGGTAACACACATGATACTGAAATAATGCATTAAACATTAATTTAACAACATTAGATGTAAGATAAAACCATAATGTACACAACTGATAAGAAAAAACTAAGAAACATAGTTATTTCAATGAAATAAAAAAACAAAAAACATAAAATATGAAGTGTCATGCATGGAATTCTGCGAGTGTCAATTTACGGGTTTTCACTGTAAATTATACAATGACTTTTTCTTTTTCACTTCCAAAAACTTTAATTTTAACAGTATTACATATACATTAGATGTAATTACATTTATTCACCGTATATAGTATGGAAAGTTACTGATAACCAGTTAACAGGTTTTTACTGTAGCATTTTTACAGTCTTTTACTGTTGAAATCACAATAATTTTTTTAAAAAGTGAAAGTGACATGACATACTGCCAAGTATGGTGACCCATACTCAGAACTCGTGCTCTGCATTTAACCCATCCAAAGTGTGCACACACCCCCGGAGCAGTGGGCAGCCATTTATAATGCAGCGCCCGGGGAGCAGTTGGGGGTTCGGTGCCTTGCTCAAGGGCACCTCAGTCGTGGTATTGCCAGCCCAAGACTCGAACCCACAACCTTAGGGTTAAGAGTCAAACTCTCTAACCACTAGGCCACGACTTCCCCTTACAGTGCATGATTCACAGTTTACTGAGTTGTGACATTGTTTGAAGCATTGTGTAATGTGAAGTGAATGGTTAGGAATGAATATATGCATTTAAATTTGTATTTGAAATTTGACATTTAAATTGCATTTCATTCATGTTAAAGATGTGATGTACAAAACAGCTTACAGACAACAAGTGTACACTCTTAAAAATAAAGGTGTACTGTAAAACCTGGTAAGTCCAATGAACTTTCATTATTATTTGAGTGAAATTAACTTTAATTTTTTAATTAATTTTCACTGTTCGGTTTTACAGTGTGCATAAAAGGGTTCTTAACAGTGATGCCATAGAATAACTATTTTAGGTTCTACAAAGAAACATTCAGTCAAATGTTCTTTAAAGAACCATCTCTTTCTTACCTTTTTATAATCTAAAGAACCTTCTTTCGCCACAAAGGACCTTTTGTGAAACAGAAAGGTTCTTCAGATGTTAAAGGTTCTTTATAGAACCATTTATACAAAAAGGTTCTTATGGCATCGTAAAGCACCTTTATTTTTAAGAGTGTAAAGCTAATTACCCAACTTTCATGGTTTGTTTTATGTAACAACGACATTCGCTTTAATACTGTGTGTGTGTTTTTATTATGTAGTTTTTCAATTTATGAGTAAAAAAGATCTGTGGTAAGTATAAATTAGCAATAATTGGAGGTTTTGCACTACAATGTAAATTATATAAAAATCTTAAGGGAACCCAAGATGTTTTGAAGTTACAGCTGCAGCACTCTGTTTTAATAAAGCAATAAGCTGCAAGAAGCTATGGTTTACAGTGAGTAGAACAACAAAGGGCAACATGTAATTATTGTTCACAATATAATAGTTTTAGTTCGGTTAGGCTACTTCTGTTTTATGTTTCAGATATGTCTGATTCTGATATACAAACTTCCTAGATGCACTGTAGATTGAGTTACAGTAAAGGAAGGTTTCTACTGTTCCACATGAGGCTGCACTCACTGCTGCCACCTATGGGTGTGTGCCAGTGCTATGACAGGATCCTGCAACACACACAGTGGATGTGCTTGAGGGACTCAGGGGAGCTGAACCTCTACATGAACTTATGATATGTATTGGGTTGAGGCCAGTCCTGGACCAGTTGAATCCCACTCTCAGAAAGCCATAAGAAGATACTTCCTTAGTAAAAAGAAACGCACATTTTATCAGCCTCACAGCAAGGTGGTGTTTTTCAATCTCTGGAGAACACTGATGGTGTGCTGAATGTGCTCGTACCTCTTCCTTGAGAAAAACAAGATGTTCCAAGGCTGTTTATCATGTCCCAAATTATGTCATTAATATTATTCTGAAATACAGCTGAGGCACATTAGTCCATTCAAGCATCACAAAGTACTAATAGAGGCCATTTGGGGTGTTAAAAGTGGTCTTTTATTCCATTTCGAACCCAAATATATTTGTAGGCCTTAAGTTAATGTAGCTTGGAAAAAATGCACTTACATACATTGAATACAATGACCCATGCAGGGACAGAAGAAATATGTTAAGGCAGCCTTGTGACACTTGTTGGTGTATTTTTAGATTTGGTGTGTCTAGTTCGGATGATTACAGTTTTTCAGGGTTTCTCAACTTTAGCCCTCAATGTCTACTTTTCTGCAGAGTTTACCTAGTACAGCATAGTTTTAAATTAGTCTAAAAAGGGTAATCAGTGTATCTAGTGCCATCTGAAGGCAACAGATTGAATTAGATTAAAACCAGCATATTCAGGAGGAACTGATTTTGTTGCATATTTTTGAGGTTTGTACAAAATCAGTGTTTTTTGGTGTTTGTATTGTTGTTTCATGAAACTGACTGAATTGAGCCGATTCTCACTCAAGTTCATGTGCACAGCAACCTATATCCATCTCAATGTATATGAAGTTGGTGGATGACATTTAATCACAGCAATCAAAACACAAAAGATTCATTAACAGCTTATACTTTCAGTGAAGTACTAGTGGGCTTGGAACGGCATGAGGATGAGTAAATGATGACACTTAAACTGTTTTCGGACAGTAACTGTTTCTCATGTGGAAGTCTGTAATAATAACTTTGCATTGCTCATTATTGATGAAACTCATGCGTTCAGATTTAAATATCCTGTTTAATAATTTGAAAATTTACGTGCCTTGGTTTAAATGGTTTTCTGTCATTTTAAAAAATAAAAATAAGGCAACCATTTGACATGGATTGTGCATGATTGTGTATAATACATATTTATGTATCATAAAAGAGAAATAAAAAAATCATAATAAAAAAAGATTGCATAAGAAAAAAAAAAGAAACAAAATTTGAGGAACCCAAAAATTGTTCTTCCATTGCATTGCTGGGAAAATAAATTCAAATTCAAATTAAAAAAAAAAAAAAAAAAAAAGAAAGAAATAAAAGAAAACATTAAAGAAATCCTTTGGAATATTTATTTTATTGTCATAATTTTTAATGTTAAATGGTTTTGTAGTGTGAATAGTTTAACCGTTTTCTGTTTTTCTTCTAGCAGCTATAGCAGCTAATGAAGTCATGCACAATTCTATTAATAGGATAACATGTTTATCAAGTTAGAGGATTTAATAGTTTTACTGTTGAATATAGCTAACTGGATGCCACTAATTCACAGGTGACCTCTTATCTTTACGTGACATAATAATCCTTGAACACAATTTGCCATGCAATGAAGCAGAGCAGCTGCATACTTACTAAAGCTACTTTTAATGCCTAGTGTGTGAAGGTGTCTGCTGCCACACACACACACACACACACACACACACACACACACACACACACACACACACACACACACACACACACACACACACACACACACACACACACACACAGTCACTCTTAGATCTTGTGTGTAAAATTACCATACTGAAACTCTTATTGAGCTTAAGAGAGGTCAGCTGTAAGTGGCCTTTAGCTAATGAGAGTGACAGAGGCATTAAGGGACAGACAGATCAGCTGCACACACACACATATATATTGAGGGAAATATACGTGTGTGTGTGTTTTGGAAAGGGGGGTCTGTAAGGTTCAGCTCTAAGTACATGTATAATTCATATAGCTCTTTCTTTACCTTGATTGACAGCATGCCCCTCAAACCCCTCTTCCACCAACCCACACATACACACACACACACACAATTCTTTACGCTGCACACCGTAACTGAGACAGAGGATTGGCCTCCTCCTATCACCAGGGCAGGACCGGGTTCATGACAGGTGTAATTGGCCAATAGGGGCAGGACAACAGGGCTGATGGCAGCGCATAATGACGTGCATCTGACATTCATGGTATCTCGGCACTGCAGCCCTAAATCCAGTGCACCGTTTCTCATTCAGTGAGGCTGGACTTCCTTCAGTGTTACAGAAAGATCCTCACTGCCCTGTCGGATCAACTGCTGATCAGTCATGCAGTGCCTTGTGAAATGCATTTAGCTACTGAATGTGCATATGTAGTGTACTTAAAATCTTAAAAGTATCCTATATAAATGTAAATACAAACCTGGTCACACTTTATTTTAAGGTCCAGTTCTCACTATCACTTTTGCCTAAATAAACTCCTAATTGCTATTAATAGTTAGTCAGGTGGTTGTTAAGTTTAGGTATTGGGTTGGACTAGGGATGTAGAATATGGTCATGCAGAATATATGCTTTATATGTACTAATAAACAGCCAATGTGTTAATAAAAGGCATGCTAATAGTTAATAGTGAGAATTGGTCCCTGTACTAAAGTGTTACTAAAAACCTGTACTTGCAAATAATCTAGTATTAATAAAATAAAGGCCACATAAGTGTACTTAAAGAGAGCACACTTTCATGACTGTTTCTTAACACACTTAAGTACACTTTGTAATGATGCTGAATTAAAGTACATTTTAAATGTTTTAATAATTTTTGTTGTTCTTTAAAGAAGTAAAATTATTTTGATGTGTTGACTAACATATTAAAGCACATGTAAAGTACTTGATCATAATTTTAACTAATGTGTTATTTGATGACATTTTTAGATATTTAAAATTTACTTGCAACTACATCATTATAAGTGTGTAATTACAAATACATTTATAGACATGGCAAGACAAGTTTCAATAGAAATGACATTAAAGTTTATTTTAGTTTTCTATTCATTCTTGTCAGTACTTGCAGCAGTATATTTTAAAGTTATTACAAAAAAAGACATACTTAAGCCCTTAAATGGTTCAAAAACACTCTTAAGTTCAACTAATTTAATTTAACTATAAGTTTAAACTGTAATACATTTTCTTTTCCTAATTGTAACTAACATGCAATTAAGAATCTGAAACCATTACACTGAATTTGCACTTAAATGTTATTTCCATATAATTAATAAAGCGTGATAAAGTGTACTTCTTTTACTTCTTCACCAATATCAGTCACATAAAATGCAAAACATGCCTCTGCTCCTCTTAATGGTGTTCTCACCTGAATTCACACATCAGGGCATTAAAAAGTACGTATTATTAAATTACTCTGCATGCCATATTAATAAAGTATTTCATTGTATAACAGCATATACTGTATATTTGTTTTGGAGGCTCCCATAAGCTTGAAAAAGATTTGTTTTTCTTTCCGCTGTGTTTGATGTCAGTACTGATGTCACAAGGGTTTAAGACTGTGTGTTCTTGTAGTGCCATCAGCCAATCAGTGTATCATGATGTCATTGTCCTGTGGCTGCAGGGTTATTAGTCACATGGCATTTATGGGTCAGGTGATTGGCTCAAATTGTGTTCAGTGCCCGTGAGCAAAAACACAAATCACTTGTTATACACATTTTCCATTTCAGTCTATGTAATTTTTTAGTTACAAGCATGCCTTGAGAACTTTAGAACAAGCATTTTAGAACATGGATGAATGGATGAAAGGATGAATGAAGAAATAAAGAAACTAGAATTAAAGAATTAAAAATTTCCCTTAAAGCTTGCATGAAAAATAAAATCTAAAGTTTGGAATGACTTGAGGTTAAATTAGTGATGACAGAATTTCCAATTGGTTGTGAACTGTTCCTTTCAGTGGAATGTCACTGCTAATCCACACATACACACACACACACACACACACATGCACGCACGCATGCACACACACATCATATCAGTATATTTCTAATCTATACTGGCATCTGGGCTCTACAGTGTTGCTCAATAAAAAGATGAAATATGTTTAGGAAAGACTATAATAAAGTGCTTATGTGTCTACACTTTGTAAAGTCACAGTTTGAGGACAGTGTGTATACGCGTGTGTGTCACAGACAGCCTGTGCTCAGGGAGATGCAGCTGGTACCAGAGTCACTGTCTGTGCGTCTGCAGGCCACTTTTATTTTTAACTCTCTTTTGTCATATACACACATATACACACACTCACTCACTCACTCACTCACTCACTCACATTTTGTGCTCACAATTCATTTGTAATATATCTCATTGCTAGATTTGCATTCCCTTTAGCATACTTTTAAAAAGAGTACTTATTATAAAAAAATATATATTTGTTTGTGTATATTATATATAACTGTAATGATGTAATGTTTCTGAAAACTTAATTTCATGTAAATTGCAATTTAATTAAAATATGTTATATTTCAAGCTTTAGAGTGCTTTAATGACCCACTTAAATAGACTTAAATGTATCTTTATATGAAATCGTTTCATAATTATTTCAGTTGTGTTTGAAATATCAAAGTGTACTGCTGAACGTACTGACAAGCATGGTAAACCAAAATATATTTTAATGCCATTTCTATTATTATTCTATTATTGTTATTTATTTACTTTAAATGTAATATAGAATAACAGACCACAGTTAAAATTATAATCAAGTACTTGTGCTTTAGTATGTTAGTCAACACATTAAAATAAAGTACTTCTTTAAAGCACAATAAAAAATAATAATAAAACATGATTTAAATTGAACATTGCAGTAAAACTTTTAATTTGACATCATTACGAACAGCAGTTTTGAAAAACGCACTTAAGTGAGTTAAGAACCATAGTCTCTTTAAGTGCACTTAAGTGGCCTTTAATTTCATTCATATTATCAGCAAATACAGTTTTTTAAAAATAGACTTTTAAGATTTGAAGTACACCAGCGCACTTATTTTTCACAAGGCATAGTTCAACTTCAGTTATCATTCATTTCTAACTTCCTTCAGATTTGGCCTCAAGTCAATTCCTCCTCGTAATATTAGCATTTAATATGCATTTAATTAATTCACTGTTTCTATCCAGCTCTGTATTCATGTTAACACGTTAAACATGAATAAGGAATATTCCAGCTAGACACTGTCTTGTCTAGTTTAGATTTAGCAGCACATGTAGCATTTTTGGAGGTTGATACTTTAAAAAGAGACTTTCAAATGATAAAGTGACACTTTCAAGAGTGTCATGAAACACTGAGGCCTGGATAATAAAAAAACTGACAGCTAAAATGACTCCTGAAACAAATTTTTGGCAATATACATCAGTTGCAGTTGGACTTTAAAGTCTGGAAACACATATTTAAACTAAATTTCTGACATGCAGCTAGCAAGGGAGTAAGATTTAAAAAGAGAGAACGAGAGTTGGCTTGAGGATGGCCTGGGCTTCAGTGATGATGTTTAAGGATGATGGGAAATTCCTGAGGTTACACACACACTTACACTTACTCATCACGTGAAGTGTGAAGTTAGGAGTCCAGTCAGAGCCCTGGGGGTCGCTGCTCTTGATGACAGATCACCCAGAACTCCATAACAGCTCATTATGTAAAAGCCTCATGAATAGAGATGTGACAGGCAGACCGCAGCCGCGAAGATCGAGGCTGAAAAGGACAGAAGATGGGCGCCTCAGCATCTCAGATTTATTTCAGCATTTATCAGCCATAATTCAGTTGCCATGATGAGCTGCCCCGGGCTGAAACGCCTCACGCTGGACAGCAGAGAGAAAAAAAATGCACACAAATCACATGATGTATGATTATAACAGAACAAAGCACAAGATGTGTGGTATTAAATACAGAGAGAGTGACAGGGATGGAAAAAAGCTGGATTTTTTGTCCAGGGATGTAATTACCATAGAGATTGTCCCCTCATTATTCATAATGAGTTAAATAACTTGCAGTTTTTCAGATCAGTGATCCACAGACTGTTACAATACAGGTTTTTTTTTTTTTAATTGCTTACACAGTAAAAGTTGTTGCACTCAGTGAAAACATTCCCTAATATACCAAATATTCAGACCACGTCTGTGAAACTGCAAGCACATTATCTGCTTTAGACTCAGTTTGCAATTATAAAACAGACTTTTTGCAAAAAGCTAAACACAAAATGAAGCGACAAATTTAATGATGAAAGAAAGGTAAGATTAGGTATGTAACATGGAAGCAGCAAAACATTTAATATTTGACTCTTTTTTTTTCTTTTACAATAAAAAATGTTAAACAACCAAGAGTGATGCATACTTATTTTTTCCAAATTTCACCATACTGAATTGAAAATATGGTATCATTTACATTATTCATGTAAATCTTAACAGACTGTCATGAGACATAATTTTTTGCAATTTTAATATATCAGGCATACAAATAGTGAATGTGCCTGTATTTTAGAATATTATTTGCTTACAACCATGTCTTAAGCATTGCAAATAATGCGCAAGATAAATAAACCTGACTAACCTGTATACAACTGTATATAATAAAGATCAAGTGGGGGGACAATTATTGAATGGTATTTTTAAGATATTTTAACATTTTAAATTAGTTGGTTTGGCTAGAGTGTTAGTTTCAACAATACTTAACATGGGTGCAATTAAAACAAATATATATTTATGAACTAACGGTGGGGAAAATAAATGCTATTTTTTGGCAAGTAAATTAATACATTGTAATACAAATTAATACAATGTACAATAACTGTAAACTGTCCACCCTACCACCAACACTTAATCCCAAACTAAACCCAAAAGCAAATGTGAGATAAAAGAGCATTTGCTAAACCAATCATGCCATTTCACCTTGTTTCTGCAAATCTTTGAGCTCTTTTAATGTGACCCATATTTGATCACTACACATTGCAAATGCAGCATTGTACCAGGTGAGCTATCGAACAAGTCTACTTTGTCAGTATGTAGCTGGTTTTGTGATGCAAACATCAAAATGTTTTACTTTGAAAATCATGCACGATGATAAAAGTGTTTTGAGGTCAATAACATTTTATCAGTTCATGCATTCCCCATGGGAAACAAACCCATGACCTTGGTGTTGCTAACACCATGCTCTATTATTTGAGCTAAAGGAATGCCCTTTATATGTTTTATATTCAAATTATATATATATTCAAATACCCAGTATAGTATAATTCAATATATATTGCACAGTATTTAAGTAGTACATCTATCCTTTTTCCAAACAGCTTGCCCTATAGTGGTGTACAGTAGTGTACTACTGTTTCATTATAAACATGCCACTCTTGTTCACATGAGCTCTCATTCACACTCTCACAGGACATGCTCACATTCACATAATCAGATGCTTACAAACAACTGCACACCTACAACAAAGCATGCTGACACATATCCATTCACACACACACCCGAGCTGAAGAGAACTCAAACACTGGGCGACAACTGCTCATAAAAATTACATGAGACGATTTAAGAAGGTAAATGTCAGCAGGAACTAAAGAAACACTCAGAAAACTCTCTCTCCGACACACACATCACACACTGAGTTTTAGATAAGCTTAAATGGCAGAAAGTCTCTTACGTACTCTGGGCTTTTGTGTCTGTTGTGCTTGTTGACAGTTCTGCAGATGAAGATGAAGATGTACCTGTTGACTGACAGCTGTCATGTCTTAGCAGATAAAAGGCCTCAGAACAGTTTCACATAATACACAGCACATAATTAGTCAACACTGCAGATCTCATCAGCTCATTAGAGGATGTGTGTGTGCTTAAAATCTTTGAAAACTCCCATTAATGGCCAGGGGGTTTGTGAGAATTGATCTTCAATAAGTCTGAAGCCATTAACTGTCTGAACAACACACTCTCATAATAAAACATACTAGCGTCCAGCACATAAACATTATTCTTGTTCTTTTTGACCCATAAGATCAAAGATTCATCTGAAGATGCTATGAGCCAGAACTGGTGAAGCTCCACAAATTACTTTAGGAGACATTTGAAAGAAAAGCATCTTTTTCAGAAAAGTCACTTCCATGTTTTGCATTTCTTCAAATATATGCGGATATCCAAATATTGCATGAGGTTTTGATGAAAACCTCTGGACTGAGGAAGTATATGTGCAGTTGTGATTGCTTATTATAGCTACTGAGCTGCCAAAATCATTATAACACCAACAGCTAATGTGGGAATTCTGTTCTCAGAATACACATACACTCACAAATGAACAAGTATGCAGACTAATGCACACATACTGTACTTGCATGAAAGCCAGTATATGCTCCACACATATATTTAAATTGTAAACTAATACTATCTTCGTTTGCACTTCAAAAATGTATCATATGTCCTCCATTCTGTGCTTAATGTCTTTGATAACAGCTAGAGGGTGTGTATTTGTTGGTGTCTCTCTTTAGCATGCGTTAGAACCGACTGCTTGCCCTTTAACCTCTGATTGGCTGAGGCGTGCTGCGCATTAGAGTGAAAGGTATAATGAATGATGGACAGTATGCGTATGCGTGTTAGACTGCATTGCAAGTGTCTTTAGCTTAAGGGACCACACGTAACTTGACATACAGCAGATGAAGATTTTTTCTTTCTGTAATAGCTTTAAAAATGTGCTGTGGTTTGACTGTAGTATTCTGAAGTACTATTTCTCTGGAAGTAGTATTTTGGTGGAAATATTACGGATTTTTTACTGTAATTTAATTGGGTCTAGGATTGATGGAATATGTATGATTTTTGAATGAAAATTGTTCTTATAGTTTTTTAAATGTGATTGGACTGTCATAATAAGAACCTATTTAACCTGTGGTCTAACTTCATAAACCTCAAAAGTGTAATATAAAATATGGTTACTCAATGCAAGAACTAGGGATAATTTCCATATGAACAGTTATATTATTAATACAGTGTATTAATAGTGGATAGTATAGTGTATAATATTAATACTATTATTAGTATTAATAGTATTATGCAATACTATATAGCTTTTTTTCTTTTTAAATTTGCTGTTCTAAGAAATGAATCATTTTAAACTCAATTTAACCCCAAAGACATTTTAATAGCTCAAAAAACACACTTAACATTGAAAAATCAGGTTAACACTTCATGAAATTTCCTATTGGAGAACTGATTATGAACAAAATTTCAACATTATAACATGCTTCAGTTAGCCTTCATGAAAAAAAAAGCTGAATAAATATAAATAAATGCAATGAATTTAAATGTGTACACACTGTAGATACAATCTTACCACTTGTTAATTTATATTTGTTTTATTGTCATTTCTGACAATTGGTTGTTGCTGGGGTCAGGCTGTTATAGAACAGATACTAATCACATATCTGAGAACTGTTTATCTACTTTGTCATGCAACAGAGTGATAATGCATCAGTAATATTTCTGCTGTGTTTTAATAATAATAATAATAATAATAATAATAAATAAACAAAGGAAAAACAAGGAGGTTTTAATTTTATTTGTATTTTTACTACACTATTCATCTCTGGGACACCAATAAAAACAATTGGTGTATCTCAAAAGAACATGAGGGCTAAACGACTGGACTCTT
The DNA here is from genome assembly GCF_018340385.1 of Cyprinus carpio. Taxonomy (NCBI): domain Eukaryota; kingdom Metazoa; phylum Chordata; class Actinopteri; order Cypriniformes; family Cyprinidae; genus Cyprinus; species Cyprinus carpio. The sequence continues at coordinate 4,616,206 of NC_056605.1, forward strand.
CTAAGCGACTTCTGGCGATGTTTAACAGGGATTTGTAATTGTGTAGGAGACTCAGTGTGAGGGTAAGCGGTTAAGCTGGATATAGCCGCACAGAGTGTCAGCACTGCATTTGTCGTGAGGTCTAATGATGAAATAAAGTTGCTGTGATGGAGATGCTTTGAATGATGTCATATAATTACTGGAGTGTGTGTTTGCTCCTGCTGACTCCCTGAAAGCCTTCCAATACTGTTAGCCAGCTGCTCCAGTCTCTCTCTCTCTCTCTCTCTCTCTCTCTGTGTGTGTGTGTGTGTGTGTGTGTGTGTATGTGTGTGTGTGCTGTTATATTTTAAAGAGAGAAATGAGCAAGGAGGAAAGTGAGAAGGAGAGGGAAAAGTGACATGAGCCCCCTGGCTCAGTTTTCTTTCACTCTGTATCTACCAGCTGTGCCTCCTCACACAATCACAAGGATCAGATCACACTTGCACACACACGTAGACTAATAAAAGCTCATCAAGGCTGATTTTTTTCCACAACTTCTCTCTGAACTGTAACTCAGTGTTATATGAGATATAACACAGATGGGTGGTCGGTCAAATACTTCAAACATATAATCCAAGACAAAACCAGAATAATTCAGGTGTTCTCCGGATTCATTTGAAGTCATGGGCTGTGTGAACAATCATAAAATTTGGCTCTTTTGATAAAGCCTGTAAATCTTTAGGGTTTAGAGGGGCTGGCAGACAGAGATGTGTTTTCCACAAATCAGACTAGGCAAATAAATCAAACCAGATTAGTAGAGTCCTAGAAAGACAAGCACCAGGGCGTTTAATTGCTGTAAGTGGTGTTGGGTAAACATGTATGAAAGATTAGTCTGATGTTCAAACCTGTGGCTATTTATATACTAAAAGACATGTTTATGTTTCATATTACCGTTCTTCCTCATGCTGAATCTTGTTGGCAGAGTGTAATCATTCATTTATGAATGCTCTTTTTATATAAATCAATCATTGGATGGATTAACAGACACGTTGTTGTTGTTTGAGGATGTTTATTAACCTTCTATCTAATTGAATCAGAACGTAAAACATCTGCATGTACAAGCATCAATTACCAATCAAAAAGCACACCAGATAAACTCAGTTTGTTTTTCTGAATAGTGTGAGTTGTTGGAATTTTGGCCATTTTAATGCACAGACTTAATTTGGTTGATCGCACTAGACATCCTTTTCTCTTTTAGAATTCTCTCCCTCTCTCTTTTGCGGTTGTGATGTTTGGCATGCTTATTGTATTAGGTGTGTTATCTCTCAGAAGAACCTATGTGAGGTCAAACGTCAAGTCCCAGAGCTCATTTAAATACACACACAGGATTGTTATTTAAATACAAACTGAAAATCCACTGGAATGCTTTATTGCTCAGCCATAGGTTTTAAAATAAAAACATTTACAAAAAACTGTATTACATTAGAGGCCACTAGGGGCTCATAGATGCAGGAAAATAATTTAATTTGAGCAAAAATCACCCAGTGAACAATTACAGATATGCTAATAATCTATCGATAAGTGTTGTATCCTCATCACCATCCTGTGCGTTATTAACGCATTTCGTTTAATTGCGTATAATAGCCAAACACAAGACATCATTAAACAGAAAGGGACAAATTCAGACAACATATTCTCACGCTGGCGCTGAGTTCAGATGGTCCTTATATTCCCAACGACACTACAGACAGGAATGACAATGGAGTGCCGAGAGAGTGTGCCGCGCGGAGAGGAGAGAGGAGATTCATTAACAGTCAGCTTGAGACGAAGCAGGTGGCAGTTCAGTCTGGATACAGAATGAAACCAGAAAATGTACTGTATTTGTTGTTGTTTCCTCCGTGCGCCTTTCCTCCGTCGAGTTTGACATAAATCTCGTCGCCAGAGTCCAGGTGCAGCACGACGCTGTTACTCGCGTAGTCGTAGTTCTGATCGGCGTCTTGCGCGATGGCGCTCGCCCGCACCTGTTCAAATAAACGCAGAATGTCATTCAGTGCCAGCACCTATAGCATGTAATTTAGAAATAAAACATCTCTTAAAATGAATGGACCTTAACTGATAAGAAACGGTTGTTTTGTTTTAATATTTGTGAATAAGGATCACACTTTTACTCGCCTGTAGTTTTGCTAGTTTTAAGAAAGAATTAAGAAAGGCACGACTTGCAATAATGACTAATAACCCTAATTATTTGTTAATTATTACTGTTACCAGATACTTATTTTAAGACACACATGCATTCACCTCCCTGTCTGCAGCAACAACAGCCAATGTTTTGCTATTAATGCACAATATGCCTAAGCGTTCGACTGCTCTTTATCTCTCGATGCAAATCGTATTTTGTTGTACGATGCATAGTGTATTGTTTAAATTATTATTAAAGCCTACTAAATCGCACAGAATAGCAGTGAGCAGTTTTTTTTTGCCTTCAGCGCCAGTTGCAAATCAAAGAAAACAGCTAAGAAGGCCTTTTTGTCATTTTTGACTACTTTTCAGCTTTTGATTTAGCCGATAAACTAACATCTGACTACAGTCACGTCTATAAAGTTCTTTAAACGCACCAGACGTGGTTCGTGTTTGATACGCGTAATTACCACACCATGCGCAATTACTTGACAGTCGATACATTTGGATCGTATCAAAGTAAACGTATAAAAATAATTTGGAATTTTGTTTTATAGGTGTGCGAATTATTCAATGACTTGAAGTGGCGTCGACTTTTTCGATAATTTCTGATCAGTAGCCTATATGTTCTGGACCAAATCGCGCGCAACCCAATTCTCGTCCGGCACCTTAATGCACTTAGCCAATTCTGTCTATCTGATGAGGAAATTTAGAACAAAGCAATAAATAATGACTACACATCTACTTTATTGATGCACCGTACGAATTAGCGATAATGATTTTGCTGTTACTTGCAAAGCAACACAGCGCGCCGTGTTTAACTTTTGTTCGGAACGCTGTTTAAAAACACGGTTGAAATGTAGCTGTTCTTTGAGTCCCTCCATCTTTTTTTCTCTTGGCCCCCCTTTGGGTGACTCAAGTCTCAATTAGCCTTAATTCGCACCATGTGTTTGCTGTTTTGCTCCTGTAAACGTAGAAGAAATACCTGTCCGTTTTTACAGAGGTCTGCCCACATGCTTGTCCCGTCCCCTCCGCGCATCAGCACATGGTAGGTGAAGTAGTAAATCCCCGATACCTGGCACGTAAACTTGCCGGTAGTGGGATCATAGTGATTTCCCACATTTGTCACAACATCATCAAAGCGGAGCACCTCGTAGCCTTCGTGGGGGTTCTTGAGACCCACATAAAACGCGATCTTGATGTTCCCCAACGCTGGACCAATGTCTCCAGTCTCGGTCCTCGCCGTTCCCGATGTGATACCGGTAAATCCAGGTTTGCCGGAGTCTCCAGGTGGCCCCCTTGGACCAGGTGGACCCGGTTCGCCAGGTGGACCCCTGGGTCCCGGTTTGCCCGGACGGCCCGGTTCCCCTCTAGTCCCTTGAGCGAAAGATGGTGGGATGACACTGAGATCCTGCATCACCTCCAGCGCCGTGGCGCTCGGTTTGGGGTTGTACGGATCACAGATCATCCGACAAGTGCCCATCATTTCGTAGTGCGCTGAAACCACTGAGGTCTGGACCAGAAGCGGAATTGCGATGACCAGCGCCACGATCATGACGATGCCCACGACTGCGCCAATTATTCGCTTGCTGTGGAGCACCCGGGAAGCTCGCGCTAAAAAGTCCAGCTCGTTTTTAGAGGAAATGGTGACAAGCGAACTGGAAAGTATGGCAAGGGAGAAAAAAAACTCTCTTTCCTTTAAATGTATATACAAATACACACGCTCCCCACCAACACAGAAATGTGCCGTACCTCCTTCTCGTGACCTCTGGCAGAATAGCACTGTCTGTGCCAGAGTTGTCAGAGAAACTATTGGCTTTGGCACGCGCGCCAGAGCGCGAGGCGGAGCGGTGAAGGTTGCGCGCAGAGAGAAGGCGCGCTGACTGACGTAGCAACGCGGTTGCAGTTTGGATGAACGATGCTGCGATGATAATATCTCCTCTAAAGCTATAAATAAATAGAGAGAACGATCCGAGCATAACAAAACATATGTTCTTTTTCAGCAGAATTAGTTTTAAACCCATTTTTTCTCTACAGACTTGTAATTGTGTTAATTGGCATTCATAACAAGTTTTAGTTAAGCTCTTGTTTCAGATCTTGGCAAATCTGTAATTCTTCATGTTCATCACTATTTCCATGCTGATGGTTTCTGTGCACCATCATTTAGGCAGCATAACAGGTGGAGACTGCACCAGCCTCTCAGCATTTAGCACATGGCAACATATTGAGAAAACACTTTTTTTTGCACTATGGGCACTGGTATTTATGCGAATACAATGGTAACCTTAAATGGTAACATCTAAATTAATTCAATAAATTTTTATTGAAGTCAAACTTACTATTAAATATCACTGAAACAACCTACATACATTAATTAATGCAAGCAAAAGTTATTTTCATGGGTTAAATCAGATATGAATAGCTATTTGAAGTAAAAATCACGTTCAGTTTTTACTGTATACTATGGTAATCATTCGGTGCCACATAGAAATCAAAGCATCATGGCACTATAGTCATTTTGGAAAGTAATTATGTACTTGCTACAAAACTTCCTTATATTGCATACCATTGAATACAATTTGATGTATTTTACAATATTTGTATTATTAATGACAATTAGCTGATAAAGGTGACAATGATTTTGTTCGACTTACCCTTTTAGTGGACTGTCAGTGCAATAGGTATAGTATAAATTTCTGTGGAAGAAAATTAAATGGCAGCTTGCTATTTACTTTTTTACCAAATAAAAATCTGAGCTTGAACAGGATATTTAACATTCCCTATGCAATTATAAATATAGATAACAGATGGAATGGCGAAAAATCACTGTTTACGTCATTTTTTACGCATTTGAGTTTTTTTTTGCCTGGAAAATGTTAGTTATGCATATGTACGCCTCTCTCCATATGTGATTGTCTTTCCACCATAATTTAGTTGGCATTACTAACAAAAAAGTACCAAAATATTATGACCGCTATAGAGCATGCACCAGTGCAATACCATCCCATGACGGTGGTAAATGTGTACTATGCATCCTAAATGATTAAGTGAGTGATTAAGTAGGGATTCTCGTTTTGAGATAAAATGATAATTCTGTCAATGGTACAGAATGACCTGAGTAGGTTGATCTGTGTTTCACAGGTGCATCATCAGAAGAGAGTAAACAGAGGCAGTGGTGAGGGCTGATTCAGAAAGCAGTGAACTGTTCTATCTAGCAGATTATGGTGGGAGTGAGTGTTTTACCTCAGGCCTTATCTAAAACTTGAGCCCCTTCATGGGTTCTGCCTGGAAAAAAACATGTGAGATGTAAAATGTAAGAGTGAAAGTCACATCGCAAGCAAGAGTCGCTATTCTATTCCTGCAATGCTGTTTGCTCCCCTGTTTTTATTTATTTATGTGGAAAAGTTCACGTGTGTGGATGAATCTGTGTGCCAGCTTATTCATGGCTGTGTGTGTCTTTGTGTTTAAACTTATCTGCTCACTAGACTGTTAGATGTGGGTCTGACTGCTGTGACTCAGGCTTACGTGTGTGACAGAGAACACACCCATGAATAAACTGACACACACACATTCCCTCTCTCTTCACTCACACACAGAACCATGAATATATTAGCCCTTGCACACATCCACTCTTAAATAAACCTGTGCTCACACACACACACACACACACACACACACACACACACACACACACACACACACACACACACACGCACACACTCACACACTCACACACACACAAACACACACTCACTCATAGTGTTAAAAGAAGCAGCAGCCAAAAATGTGATTGTGTTTGCTGCGAACTTAAACAATATGTGGAAGACAGGAGTGTGGAGTAAGATGAGCCACCCCCTTTACACTCTAAAATAAAATTCAGTGGAACTATTAAAACAGGTGCAAGATAATAAATGCATGATTGAATCTTTAAGGTTAACCATTCTAATTTATTGATTTAAGTTGCAAACATTTTGATGAGTTCTATCTTAATATTGTTGATCATTACACTAACTTAATATTGTGTGTAATCAAAATACATTGCTTATATGAGCGATGACTCCACTAATACGACTTCACCAATACTATAGTGACAAGTAATATAGTTTACGTGTTCATTAAAATCACTTGCTAAATACATTGCATTTAGCATGTGCTATGCTTGTTGTTTATTTGAACGGAAATAGATCAAATTAATTGGTTCCAGGGCCACCATCCAACTTTATGAAGATTTATGCTTATGATTAAGTTCCTCTTACTCAAATGTGCTTTATTGGTTGAACATACACACACACACACACACACACACACACACACACACACACACACACACACACACATAACTGCTCAAACAGTATTTTGCATGTCAGTATCATTTTGAGCCAAAGCAAAATTGTACAGATAATATAACGTGTGTTTGCAGGAAGAACATGTATAGCAAAAGTGCAGTAGTAGCAAAGTCTGTGTTGTGTGTGCTTCTTATGTTTTATAACCCAGAATACAAGAACACATCATGTCATCACATCACATGATTTGCCCTAAATTTCAGTTTTCTGTGTAAACCTGACTGTTTTACAGGTGTAGATGGCTCTTTTTGTGATGCAGGGCTGTAGTGAATCACACTGACTCCACCTCTGCCACAAACAGGCCTAATTATGTCAGAAATACTTGTGCATGTTTGGCCTGTGTTGCCATATGTGTGTTGTTTGCAGATGAGAGTTAGTCTCATGATGCTGCCTGCTGTATATGGTCCCAGTCACTGAGAAATGAAGAGAGTAATAGACACAGAGATAGAATGATACTGTGTTTGTGTGTGTGTGATAGTTTTGTTTTGTTTTATTTAATCTTTTATTTACTCTGTGCAGACGTATTTTCCTTCACTGCAGTTATGTTCATCCTTTAAAGAAATAGTTCATCCAAAAATGAAAATTTGCTGAAAATTCACTCAACCTTAGGCCATCTAAGATGTACTGTATATGAATTTGCTTGTTCATTAGAACAGATGTGGAGAAATGTAGCATTACATCACTTGCTCACCAATGGATTCTCTGCAGTGAATGGGTGCCGTCAGAATGAGAGTCCAAACAGCTCATAAAAACACCACAACAATGATGTAATAGCAAGTTTCTCCAAATCTCTCTGGATGAAGAAACAAACTCATCTACATCTTGTATTTCCTGAGGGTAAGCAATTTTTCAGCAAACTGAACTGTTAAAATAAACTGTTTCTGCAATATGAAAAGTTCTGCCTGCTGCTCTCACTGAAAATAATTGAGGACTATGTGTGTGTGTGTGTGAGAGAGAGATAGTGTGTGTGTGTGTGTGTGTGTGTGTGAGACAAAATTTCCCTTTTTGTCTTTGTGGGGACAATCTAAACATGGCAGTATTGTGTGATGAGTAAGTTTAAGGGGCATAGAAAATACAGTTTGTACAGTATAAAAATTACACACATAAACCATGGAAACCCAACATGTTTGTGCGCATTAAATGTGAACAAAAATATTTAAAAATACCTGATTTTGGAAGAAGTGGCAATTACTATCATGCTAATTACTGCCACCTGCTGTCAATCACCCACCAATGCATCAGAAACTCACATTCTCTGTTCATGTCATATTCTCTGTGTAAAAGACATAATTTAATCCTAGCTTTTGCCTATTCTTGGTGTAGAATGCATTACTATATGCTATGTAGCGTTTAAATTTAGTATACAGTTTACCTAATTTTCCTGTTCAAAGTCGGAGATTGGAAATTGTAAAACAATTTACTCTTCTATATACTCACAGACAACAAAACCCACATTATCTGCTTACACACACACACACACACACACACACACACACACACGTTTAAATGTCAGTGTGCTGTTAGCAGTGAATGTCTCCTGCTCTGGCCCATAGTGCTACTGCAGTGAACCCTGCATACATGAACACCCCTTGAGGTCATACACACTTAAAATGCTAACTTTGCCCTTTATGCAGACACACATAAATACACACATAATCATGCATACATATACACACACACATACAGTGAAGGGGGTCATGTCTGGGTAAAGCAGTGAAGACTATGACCTGTAATCCTGTAAAGTGTGTAATGTCGTCTGAGGTGTAAATGTATCAAGTAAGCTGTAAATAAGTGACCCATTTATTTATTGTATGTTAAAATATGTGTGGTATGTTGTAATAATGTTCTTTTTTTCTATAAATTAGTACTGGTATCAGTGAATAATGTAGTTTATTTATGTTATGTATGTTTTTATTTCAGATGTGAGAATAACAGTGTAAAAGAACCTGTTGCAAAGAAGAGGGCCAAAGCAAATAAGCAGCCCACTCTGTCATGGAAAACAGACTGATGTTGACATGTTTCACAGGCTCTGAGATTCCTGCCCGCACAGGAACCTGGACCACAGCTAAGACCATGTGATGCACACACTCCAATGAGTCTCTTCAAATGTTTTTTCTTTTTCTTTTTTCAGAGCACATAAACATCATACACTTTGGAAATTACAGGTATGTGACGTTCATTTATATATATTTCAACATGACATACACTACCAGTCAAAAGATAGTACAGTAACAGTAAGTAAATAATTCTCTTCTGCTCACCAAGCCTGCATTTATTTGATCCAAAATACAGCAAAAGCAGTAATATTGTGAAATATTTTTACTTTTTAAAATAACTGCTTTCTATTTGAATATTTATTTATATATAAATGTAATTTCATTCCTATGATCAAAGCTAAATTTTCAGCATCATTACTCTAGTCTTACTCCAAGTGTAACGATATACACTATACCATTCAAAAGTTTGGAGTCAGTGTATACACACACACACACACACACACACAGTGCCGTGAAAAGGTTTTTGCCCCCTTCCTTTTTTTTTGTGCATATTTGTCACACTTAAAAGATTCCCCTCCTGTTAAATCATGAAAGATTTTGAAATTTTAGAAAGCTGAGTTCAATTTCACTAGCCACACTCAGGCCTGATTACTGCCAGACCTGTTGAATCAAGAAACCACTTAAATGGAACCTGTCTGACTAAGTGAAGCATGCTTAAAGAGCAGAGAGAAATTCAAGAACAGATGAGAAGCAAAATAGTTGACATGTTTCAGCCTGGAAAGGGTAATAAAGCCATTTCTAAGGCTTTGGGACTCCAGCGAACCACAGTGAGAGCCATTATTCACAAATGGAGAAAACTTGGAACAGTGGTGAACCTTCCCAGGAGTGGCCAGCCTACCAAAATTACTCCAAGAGCACAATGACTACTCATCCAGGAGGTCATAAAAGAACCCAGAACAACATCTAAAGAACTGCAGGCCTCACATGCCTCAATTAACATCAGTGTTCATGAGTCAACAATAAGAAAGAGACTGGGCAAAAACAGCATCCATGGGAGAGTTCGTGGGGAAGTCATGGCCTAATGGTTAGAGAGTCTGACTCGAAATCCTAAGGTTGTGAGTTCGAGTCTCGAGCCGGCAGGAATTGTCGGTGGGGGGAGTAAATGTACAGCGCTCTCTCCACCCTCAATACCACAAACTGAGGTGCCCTTGAGCAAGGCACCGAACCCCCAACTGCTCCACATGCGCCGCAGCATAAATGGCTGCCTACTGCTCCGGGTGTGTGTTCACTGTTGTGTGTGTGTACTTTGGATGGGTTTAAAGCAGAGCATGAATTCCGAGTATGGGTCACCAAACTTGGCTGTATGTCACGTCACTGTCACTGTTCCAAGGCAAAAGCCATTCTGACCAAAAAGAACACAAAGGCTCGTCTCACATTTGCCAAGAAATATAACATATAACATCAGTGAAATATAACATCAGTGTTCATGAGTCAACAATAAGAAAGAGACTGGGCAAAAACAGCATACATGGGAGAGTATGGGTCACCATACTTGGCTGTATGTCACGTCACTGTCACTGTTCCAAGGCAAAAGCCATTCTGACCAAAAAGAACAGAGCCCCACCCCCCATCATGTACACCTTCTACAGAGGCACCAACGAGAGCATCCTGACCAGCTACATCACTGTATGGTATGGCGCCTGCAACGCGTCCTGCCGGAAGACTCTGCAACGCATAGTGAGAGCAGCTGAGAAGATCATTAGTGTCTCTCTCCCCTCCCTCCAGGAAATTTACGGAATCCGTCTCACTCGAAAAGTCCTCTGCATCGCAGGTGACCCCACCCACCCGTCACACAGCTTCTTTAGTCTGCTGCCATCAGGGAGGAGACTGCGGAGTCTCCAGGCCAGGACCAGCAGACTGAAGGACAGCTTCACCCATCAGGCTGTCAGGAAGCTGAACTCGCTCCCGAACTTGCCCCCCCGTCCCTCTTCTGCAAATATGCAAAACCACTGAACTATGAACCCCCCCCAGATCCCACATCCCCAGGTCCTTCCACCCCCCCTTCCACTAACATACGATGACATGCACCAGTCACTTTGTGCAGCATTGGTCTGCTCACTGCCTCATTCACCATGGAACTGACATCATTCTACCACCTCATCAGTCAGTTTAAATAAAATAACTGCTCTTGAGCCCTTTTGTTACTTTAATCAGGCTGAATAAGCTTTTTTTGCACTAAAAATCTTTTTATCTGCACTGTTTGTTCACTGGTTTGCACTCTATCTGCCATGTGCCTTGAGCTGCTTTATTTAACTTCATTTTTATTTTTTATTATATGTCTTTTTTACATTTGCTTATTATATAGTTGTATCTTATATTTTATATTTGATCTAGATTTTTAGGCTCTACTGTTAGTGTTATCTGTATGCACCGGGGGTCTGAGAGTAATGCAATTTTGATTCTCTGTATGTATGTACTGTACATGTGGAAGAATTGACAATAAAGCAGACTTGACTTGATATAATGATTATCCCCAAGACTTTTGGGCAAATATTCTGTGGATTGATGCGACAAAATTTTAACTTTACGAAAGGTGTGTGTCCCATTTCATCTGACATAAAACCAACACAGCATTTCATAAAAAGAACATCATAGCAACAGTCAAACATGGTGGTGGTAGTGTGATGCTCTGGGGCTGCTTTGCAGGAGGAGAATGTCCAGTCGTCAGTTCGTGACCTCAAGCTAAAGCACACTTGGGTTATGCAGCAGGACAATGATCCCAAAAACACCAGCAAGTCCACCTCTGAATGGCTCAAGACAAACAAAATTAAGGTTTTGAAGTGGCCAAGACAAAGTCCAGACTTAAATACAACTGAGATTCTGTGGCATGACCTTAAAAATTCCATTCATGCTCGAAAACCCTCCAATGTGGCTAAATTAAAACAAAATGGGCCAAAATTCCTCCACAGCAAAGTGAAAGACTCATTGCCAGTTCTCACAAATGCTTAATTGCAGTTGTTGCTGCATTAGATTTAGGGGGCAATTACTTTTTCATGTAGGGCCAGGCAGGTTTAGACAGCTTTTTCCCGTAATAAATAAAATCATTATTTCAGGTTATCTTTGTGTAATATTATAATTTGTTTGATCTGAATCATTCAAGTGTGACAAATATGCAAAACCATTTCAAGGCACTGTGTATATATATAAAAAAAATCTACCCAGCTGTTTTCAACATAATAATAATAAATGTTTTTCACTAACCACGCATAAACATCACTTTCTCAAAAACACAATCATGTACATACATGCTGCTCATATATCGTTGTTGCCCAGTTTGTGCTGAATACAGTGTTTTCAGACTTTAGCCATTTATATGTTTATAAGCAACTGAAAAAAAGCACAAATGTCAGGGCATGTCAAAACTTCTCCAGGCCCCCAAAACACCAGAGGGTTAACTAACATATAAACATTGAAAATGGTTAATAATGAAATCATCATACCCTTTTGAAAAAGAAGTGTGCTTAATTGTATTGAATTGGTTAAAAGTACTTGTATGTTGAACTAAGCACCTCTCAGTCACTTACCATCATGTTGAATTCACACAGACATGACAATAAAAAAATAAATAAAATAAATAAATACAGACATGAACATTTTGCCACACACTTTCCTTAGCTTCTGCTTCAGTATGTAAGGATGCTGTGTGTTGACTTGTTTTTTTGTTTTTTTTTCTGTACAAATATTTTCTTGGAAAATCTTACTGACAATCGTGCATGTAGCTTCTACATTAGAATTAGACCAGAAGGACCCAAATTCAACCCCATAAAGCCTACTGCATGTTTTATTTTATACACAAATAATTAGGAAAGTTAGGCTTACTTGGTTATCCACATATCTTTTTATTTAATTTTTTTTTTTTTTTAAGGAAAAATCATATTTAAGGAATATCAAATATGATCCATCAGGCTTTTGAGAAATGTCTATTCATCCATCTCTCAATCATCATTACATGTTTTGACCCCACAAAAGGCATTTAAAAGCATATTATTGGAAGGCATATAATTGGAAGATAAAGAATGACAACTGATATTTCTATGCATTTTAAAATTAATAGTCTGCTATAATAGAGATCTCATTAATTTACATTACTTACTTTTGTGCATATAAATAACCGCAGCTGAACCAAATTACACATTTTGGCTCTGTTTGAGCCTTTGAATAAAACTTAATTATTTTTTACTTAATTGTTGTTAGTATGAACTCCATATTCTGACTATATCATAGTGAGCCATAAAATAAATTAGATTTTATATATTAAATTTGATCAAAAGGTTTAATAAACTGTTTCTGAATATTATTTTGTACGTCAGGCTTCACAGGGTTAAAACATTAGGGACTAGATTTACCAAATGGCAAATTAGAGTGAGAGCACAATCCCATAAAAGCGCCAGAGGGAGTGGACAATTTTGCGGATGATCCACTGCGGATGATCTGGTCTGAAAGGGAAACTCCTACAAATGCATATGAAATAAGAACAGCTGCTAAAATAACTGTCCACATTAATTTTTCACTGTGTGTCTTTAGCAAATCCTGGCAGTTATAAGGCATTCCTGTGCACTTTTCCAAGTAAAATAAATGTAGATTAGACTGGCCTGATGAGAAATGTGTTTCCAATAATTAGCCATTTATCTGATGTGTGCATTTATTCATAACTGCAAATGTATGGAGGTTCTTGTATGTTTATATTGTTTTTATCATTTCTGTGTGATAGTCTCCAGTGGTTGGAACTGCATTTGCTGTAAAGCACTACCAAGGGTCATAGGCCAGGTTAAAGTGGAGCTGGGGGGAGGAACTGCTCCCAAACTGTCGAACTGACAGCATTTCTATTTTGTGTGTGTTGTAGGGGGGTGCTGTTCTTTCTGGAGGCAGGCGTCACCCTTGGCAGAACCCCTGTGTCTGTACTTGTACTGAGCTCAGTCTTTTAAGAGTTGATCATTAAGAAATGTTCATGTCACTTTACATGTTTTATTTAAGAAAATTCATAAAAAAATTTTGATCAGTATTTTTTCAGTATTGTTATTTCAAAAGCATTCAATCTTGCATTGAAGGTTCTTGTGTTGAATAATGCCGGACACATACAGGTCAGCAAGAGATGGCACGTTTCACACAGTTCAGATGTTTTGTGCTCTCGTTTGATAAGTTCCCTTTGACTCCAAGTCATGTCTCATATGTGCTGTCTGCTGTTTATCTATGTCCACAGTAATGAAGCATGAAGGACACATGTCAGTGTTCGTTATGTCATCATACTGTAAGCATACTCAGAGTTTCATAATGGTCACAAATATTCCCTTTGTTCACTGTTGGACATCTCAACAACTCAGTCCAGTTTCTATACTGCCATGCATTTATAGGAGTTGGAATGATGACATACTGTATGAGAGTTTAAATTTTCAAATTTGCATTTCTTTGAAGAAACTAAGTGACAGACACAAAATTAATAGAGTCCTAACACTATTTTAGAGAGTTTTTGCTGTGTACATTTATTGATCCTTATTACAGATCCTTTAACCCTAAAAAATTTTTTAATATTTGTAACAATTTCAAATCAGACTCAAGTGAAATCACTTTTTTTAGATTTGGTTGTCTAGATATGTCCAAATGAAACACATGAATTTGCTCTCATTTTCAGTTGGTGGCTTTGGTCATACATAAAATGCCCCTTGGCCTACACTGACATGTTCTGCTTGGTTTTCTTTCTTTCTTTCGTTTGTTCATTCTTTTTTATTTTTATTTTTATTTTTATTTTTTTTCCCCTGTCTGTCTGAACTACAGATGTCCTGAGGCAAGGTGGAGCATGTCTCCGCACCAAAACACATGAGCTGACTTTGCCTTTCAGGAGAGAGAGAGAGAGAGACAGAAAGACCCAAAGGAAGGTCAGCTGTGGGGGATGTAAATTGAGCTTATGTACATTTGCCTTTCAAACACAGTATTTGTGTGTGACAGAGAGAGAGAGAGAGAGAGAGACCTTGACCTTTCAAAAACCCTTTAATAACAATAAACAAATTTTCATTACACAATTACACAATTAAATCCACAAGACTATCAAAAATTACAAAAACTTACACCTTCATTTCCAAACAACCATCACTTATCATACATAAAATTCCATTTAAACACCAAACTTCTTCAAAAGTAGTCAATTTTCCAATAAGTTTATAATATGCAAATTCAACCATTAAACGGGCAGAGATCAAACCTTTGTATGTTAAAACAATGTTGGTGGAACCTTTTGCTATAATTTTAGCTTTTCTTGTCAACCATATACTTAATTTAGCTTGTCCATACAAATAATTCAGAAATACATCAACATTCCTTGTTTTATACCAATACTTCGGACCAAAAATAAAACCTTCTTGACTAAAAGCATAACCCAACATATCACACCATTCTTTTAACACTTGAAAAAGTGACCCTAGTCTATTACATTTTAAAAATAGATGAGACAAAGTTTCAGTTTCAGAACAAAATGGACAAGTTTCAATAACACTGGAGTCTAAATGAGCCTTATGTTTATTTGTGGCTATTATTCCATGTATGATCCTCCACTGTAAATCTCCAGTTGTCTTATCTATGGGAACCTTATACAAAGTTCTCCAGCTTCTTTTAGGTGAAAGATCTATACCAAATATTTCTTGCCATTTGGACTCACATACTTGTTTCAATTCTTGAAAGTGCATTACTTTTACACAAACATAGTACATAGATTTCTTGCCCACCTCATGAAAATATTTAAGTTCTGGAGTGTTAAAAGTGAGTAACTTTCCCTCTTCCTCCTGCCATGAGTTCACAGAAACTTTTACTTCCAATTCTGGGAACTCTTTCACATTATTATCCTCATTTTGTTCTAATAGTTCCTTATCAAGAGCACATTTAAATTCAGAAGGCACAGCTTCCACAATTTCATTTAAAAGTCTTTCAGAAAAACGTAAGGATTTAACACCAATCTTTGTGGCAATATCTTCTGGGGATAACCACCCTTTCTCATTCAGAAAAGAGGACACCTTGGTAAAACCTGCTCTTACAAGTGCATTTCTCATTGAAACAGAGTTCAAAATTTTTACAGATAACACATGATTGTACATTATGGGTTCTTCTTTTCCCCAGAAACCTTTGACAGACCCTTCTTTTCGAGAGTTTGAAAAAACTTTCCAAACTCTAAGCATTGTTTTATAAAAATGTGTTAGACCGGTTACTTCCACTCCATCAAGATCCATTAAAAACAGATGTCGATCAAGGCCCAACCGTCCTCCTTTTCTCAACAAACCACAGGCTACATCTGTCCAACTGATGTGCCTTTTATACAAGAGCCTTTGAGCAGCCTGTAATCTAAAAGCAGCAACTCTGCATTCAATGTCAATAAGTCCTTGTCCTCCTTCACATATTGGTAAATACAGGACAGCTGCTTTCAGCCAATGCTGTCCTGACGCAAAAAAAATTAACCAACTGTCTTTGGATATCTTTTACAAGATTAGGAGGAGGATCCAAAACAGCCATTTTATGCACATTGAAGATGCAATAAGGTTATTTATTATCAAAACTCTTCCTCTATATGATAATCGAGGGAGAAGCCATTTCCAGTTGGACAAGCGTACACACATCTTCTCTATCAATCCATCCCAATTCTTCCCTTTATATAAATCAGAACCTAAAAAAACTCCTAAAAATTTAATACCATCTCTACTCCATTCAACATTTCCAGGCAACTTTGGTACTGAACTTGTAGTTCCACACCATAAAGCTTCACATTTTTCCCAATTTATTTTAGCTGAAGAAGCCTTTTCATAACACTGGATACAATTCAATACTCTCTGTACATCTTCTTTATCCTTAATTATCACAGTGAGGTCATCAGCATAAGCAGAAAGTTTAATAGGTTTATTAAAGGATCCTTCAATATGTAAACCTTTTAATGACGTTCTTAATTTACACAGTAAAGGTTCAATAACCAAACTATAGAGTTGACCCGAAAGTGGGCAACCCTGCCTTATCCCCCTTCTGACTTTAATGGGTGAACTTAAACCTCCAGGCACTTTTATCATACATTCTGCTTTTTCATATAGTAATCTGATCCATGAAATAAAACCATCTCCAAAGCCATATGCATTTAAAACATCAAACAGATAAGAATGATCTACTCTGTCGAAAGCCTTTTCTTGATCTAGGGATAATATCCCTAGATCAATATTATTTACCATTGAATAGTCAATGACATCTCTTATAAGGAACAAATTGTCTCTAATGTACCTGTTTTTTATACAATAAGACTGATCCTTGTGAATTAGTTCTCCCATATGTTCATTCAGTCTATTGGAAATACACTTAGAGAAAATCTTATAATCTGTGGTTAATAAAGCGACAGGCCTCCAATTGTTAAGTAAAGTTAGATCACCTTTTTTTTGGTAGCAGAGAAAGAATTGCTCTTCTGCAACTAATAGGTAAACATCCTGTTTGTATTGAATATAAAATCACATCATAATAGTCTCTTCCAATAATTTCCCAAAAAGAATTAAAAAATTCAGAGGGAAGCCCATCTAATCCAGGGGATTTTCCGGTTGATAATTCTTGCACAGCTTTAGTTACTTCCTGAAAACTTAAAATAGAATTCAAGTCTTCTTTATGCTCTGATTTAAGTTTTGAAATTGAATCTAAAAGTTCAGTTTTACTATCTAAATCTGTTATATCTATATCATACAACTTAGAATAAAAATCAACAACACATTTACTCATTTCGGATGGGCCATAAAATAAATCACCTCTTTCATCCCTTAAACACAACATTTGTTTCTCTTGACACACTTTTCGTTCTAAGTTGAAAAAGAAGGATGTTGGTCCATCAATATCCCTAATATGAGAAAAACGAGCTCTGACAAGAGCTCCTTTTACTTTTTCTTGCAGTAAATTTTCTAACTGTAGCTTTTTTTCATTAATAACATTTTGTAATTGATTTTCATATCTTTCCAACATTCTATTTTCAATTTCAAAAATCTCATTTTCAAGTTCCTTAATCATATTTCTCATTCTTTTTGAGGAATAACAAGTATATTGTTGACAGAAAACTTTAATTTGGGTTTTCCCTACTTCCCACCATTGTATTATATCTCTAAAATCATTTTTACGCATCTGCCATATTTGCCAAAATAAATTAAAATTTGCACAAAAAACAGCATCTTATAACAGCTTTTTGTTAAAATGCCAATATGTACCTACTTTACATTGCTTTGACAATACACAATCTATTGTAATCATTTTATGATCTGAAATAATATTAGGAATTATATTAGCATTACAGATTCTATTCCTTGAATTATTAGAAATATAAAACCTATCTAACCTTGCCCCATGAACCTGTCCTTCAGAAACCTTCACCCAGGTATACTGTTTTAAAGATGGGTTTTCAGTTCTCCAGATGTCATTTAGCTCAAAACTTTTAACAATGTTTGCCAAAACAGATGAAGAATGATAGTGTGTTTCTTCGTTATTTCTATCCATATTAAAATCTAAAGTACAATTAAAATCTCCTCCCATAATAACAATATCTTTTGATTTTAATGTATTTAAAACTTCCTTAATTTTCTTAAAAAGAACAATTCTCTCAGACCCTTTATTATTGGCATAAACTTTTACAAAAATTATATTATGAGTATTTAATTCTGCTTTTACAACTAATAAACGACCTGGCTCTATCTCTTGCTCCGATAAAATTTTAACCTTACAGTTAGGACTAAAACATATAGCAACACCCGAGCTAACATTGGAGCCATGACTAAGAATATACTTCCCATCCCACCACAAGCCCCATTCTACTTCATTACTTTTATCACTATGGGTCTCTTGAAGAAAAGTCACTCCAATATTTTTGAATGTTAAATACTCTGAAACCAAGGCTTGATTTCTTCTATCTCTAAGGCCATTTAAATTCAAAGATGCTACTCGAAGTGGCTCCATAAGACAGGAAAGTAAAGAAAAACAGAGAATAAAGGAAAAACAAAGAGACAGACAAAAAGCCATTATACTTATTTAAGATTTCTCCTAATTTCCTTTCCTCTTTTATTTTGCCTAATCGTAGCTATATGTTTTTTCAACCGAAAGCGTTTCTGTTGCGATAACACAGAAAAATTATACATTTTCCGCGCCCACACAACTGAAGCAACGAATTTGTCAACATCTGGGAAATAATCAGCAACATTTACCTTTTTACCTTTTGTTTCATCCAAAAACTCATTAATCTGTTCCACATTATATAAATCATCACCTACCTTTGGGCAATCAGATATATCAGAACAACAATCATCATCCTTTCCTCCATCATCCTGAGTCATCCTTCATCAAAACCTACATCTTCAGCCGCATTCACCACCTCTACATCCTGACTCACTGATACGACCCCATCAGAAAGCACATTTTCAACAGCCGTCGCCGCTTTTACGGCTATTTTACTACTACAGCAAGGCTGCTCTTCTTGCACAAACCCAGCAGAATCACTAGAAATTGCACTCACCTCATTCTCTTCACCAGTATCCACACCTTGGCCTTCTGACACTTTCTCTGGTTCCCGATTAAGGTCACCCTGACTTTCCGTTGTATTTTCATTTGCCACCGCTTGTTCTTCTCCTATCCGAATCTCCTCTGGTCTATTTTTATGCGGACACGAGAATCGTTTGTGACCAATATCGCCGCACTCAAAGCACCTTAAGCTTTCAGTGCTTGCATATAACACATAAGAACTATCCCCATCATTTACTCTAAAAGACACATCCAAAGTTTTATCCTGAGAATTTAAAAACATGTGAACTTGCCTTCTAAACGACATTACATGTTTTAGCGCTGGATTCTTGCACCCTAAAGGTACCACCTTAACTGGACTGACTACTTTCCCAAAACGAGATAATTCTTTAACAATCACTTCACTTTTAATGAATGGAGGGAAGTTTGAGGTGGTTTTTTTGTTTTTAGTTTGGTAGAGGGTGCATACAGCGGCGTTACTGGCACAAACATTCCTTCCCATTTTCAATTATCTGATTAACGTGTTGCTCAGTCTTCAAAAAAAACCACGACGGCTTTGTTCATTCGCGAGGCTGAATTTATATTTTCGTGACCAACCTGATCACCAACTAACCACCAATCAACACGTCCTTAATTGAAGCGGTCGGCTCCAGTACACATCTAAACCCATTCCGGAGGGAAACCGACATCATTCCCCCCGAGGAAGACGCCATGCGGACGCCAAAAAAAAAAAAAAACCCGGGAGGAAGAAAAACAATACCCTCTAAACTAACCTAAACCTAAACACAAAAATTAAGAAGAAAAAGAAACACACTTTCAGTATGTTTTTAGAAATAAAGAAAGATTAGAAAAAACAACAATAAACACCAATTAGAAACGCTCTCACACACATCCACTCACGCAAACTCATTCCACTAGAGAGAGAGAGAGAGAGAGAGAGAGAGAGAGAGAGAGAGAGAGAGAGAGAGAGAGAGAGAGAGAGAGAGAGAGAGAGAGAGAGAGAGAGAGAGAGAGAGAGAGAGAGAGAGAGAGGCAATGTGAGAGGCAATAACTCAAATGAATCCATGACTGTGCGGTAAGGATGAGTTTGCATCGAGGTAGACAGAGCAAATAATAAATTAGAGTAAAAGTGTATCAAAATGAGAAATCCATCATTTACTCAACTTCACATTGCTCCAAACCTTCAAACCATCACATTGCTCCATATCCTGGCTGTGTTTTCCACGGAATGAATATGAATGGTCACAGATACAGAAAAAAATAGCCCATATGCTCTGTATGACGAGGCTTCTGAAACCATACAATAGATTTGTGTGAATTACAGATCAAAATATATGTCTTTATGCACTAAAACTCTTCTCTCTTCAACCGGTCAGCCGATAAATTAGATTTTTTTTTTTAAACCTTGTCTGACCATCATAGATCATTTATATTTCAGATTTCAATTATTCTGCTTGAAAATTTCTGGATATGTTGTCAGTACAATATGCAATGCACAGTATACACTTATAATATAATGCTGAAGATAGCAGTCTATTTTACATTTGTAAATTGTTATTGTATATTTGCACATAATTGTGTCTGATAGTACATGATCCAACTTGTTAAAGTAATTATAAGCTCTGTCCCCTAGAGGACACTTTGGGGTATACCTTAAGCATGACCGGTTGTCTGAAGCAGATGTTAAAACACGGCAATGTCATTGGCTGACAACAGTCTGGGACATCACTACCAGTGTGACTGTCAGTAACAACTTTAGTACTCCTCATCAGCTTCTTTGCCTGAAGTAGATGTGACCAGGCAGTCTGAAGCATGGCAACGAGATGCAGTGTCTCATTCAAATAAAGGCCTCCTGTAGCGAATCGACGCATTTTGTAAGGCTGTCGACCACTTCAGAGTTCATCAGAGTGAATGTCAATCTAGAGTGAGGTAAAAGTTGCATGAATTCCGGTATGATTGTTCATACTGCGGTCGCATTGCAAAACATCTGACCTGTGTCGGTTTTAATACCACATATGGAAGTAGTACAAATCGGAATTGAAAAAGATCATATTCCATTTGGCTTGTGCTGTTCACACTGTCATGACAAAAACAGATCTGAGTCACATTTAGATTTAGGCCACATTTGCCTGCAGTGTGAACATAGCCTAAATCTCCTATGAAAATTGTGTTACAGTGTTACATATCATTGAGGCTAAAAAAAAAATAAAAAGCCTCAGGCAACAGGTAGCTAAATGCTGTAATTGCTGTTTTCCGTGTCCGTGGAGTAAATATTTTTACATGGCTTTGTAACCCTTTGAAGCACAACAAGGGTCTAAAGTGACCCGACTGAGACAATTTTTTTCTATATCTTTGAAAGAAATTAATTTCATCATACAAAATTCCAGGAATTCCTCAATTAACTTGTTTTTGATCATCACAAATCCTTATTTTATTTATTTTTTTCTTACTTTTTGAATAAAAATAGTTTTTGTGTCACTACCCTTCCAATTCACAACATGGGTCTAAAATGACCCGTATACATTTCCTATGTTATTTCAGTTCCCTTTCGAACGTTCACTCTCGTTATGTATGGGAAAATACATTTTCCCATACATTCTGTTGAAGCTTGATTTGTTCACGTTTGTGTAGCCACACAAACCAATGGCGCTTCAGCCCGTCAAAAGGGGCGGGGCCGACCGCTATATAAGTTGGCCCGTAGCGCCATTCATCAGATTATTCTCCTTCAGCGATGAGGATCATCTCTTCGCTGACTCTTCTGCAAGAAGAAGCCATGGAAGAAGCTCCAGCTTTGCTCACTGCCATGGAATAAGCCGAAGCAGCGACGTAAGTATCACTGGAGGCATCCGGCATCCGGAGCGAAAGAGCAAATTTCTAAGAGCAATTTCAGCACGCGTTGTTACAAATGCTGAAGCGCCACCTCTGGCTAATGCTGACAGAGATCAGGGACAACGAGAAAATGGCCTTGCTCGATTGGCCAGTCTCGCTGAAAGGGCTATTCAGCTCTGCTGTACACGGTTCACTGAGCAGTTTTTGGAGGCTCAGAAGACGTCACAGGTGCTGCGTCACTTCCTCCCTAAATGCCCCGGCATCGCGGCTGTGGGACACCAGAAGAGCCCCGCTGCTCAGCCTGCAAAGCCAGCGTAGCATTAGCCTCAGTGGAAGACGTAGGCTGGGTTGAAACAGCACCCCAAGCCGGTGGAATGCTTCCCTTTCCCGAAGCATCAAGGTCTCTGCCCACAAGTTGTGCTGGACCCTTAACCGCCGAAGCTGTCCTGAGGCGCTAGAGAGGAAAAGGAGGGGCTCCGTTCTCGCCTCTGCCGGAACGCCCCCAAAAACAGCTTGCCTTCACTCCTCACCTCTTCGAAGACCTCTGAGAGATGGAGTTTCGTTTTCAGCGGAAATAGTGTCCCCAGCGAACAGCGAGTCAGGCTTTTTCAGCCACTATTTCCTCGTCCCAAAGAGAGATGGCGGGCTCAGACCCATTCTAGATCTCAGACATCTGAACAGCTCGCTTATGCGCCAGTCGTTCAAGATGATGATGGTCAAAAAGATTCTTGCGCATATTTGCCCGAGGATTGGTTTTTGACCATGGATTTGAAATATTCTGAAATATTCAGGGAGTGGCCTATCAGTATGCAGTCCTTCCATTTGGACTGGCCCCACGCACTTTTACGAAGTGCATAGACGTGGCTCTGTCCCCTCTCAGGCAGATGGGAATCTGCGTATTGAACTACCTCGACGATTGTTTTAGCCAGATCAGAACAGGAACTGAACGCTCACAAAGAGCTGCTGCTCAGTCACTTAGAGTGCCTCGGGTTGGTCATCACCCATGCAAGAGCCAGCTGTTGCCAAGACGACAAACTGTCTTTCTGGGAACGGTTCTAGACTCCGCCCTAATGCAGGCATGGATCTCGCCGGATCGATCCCTGACAATTCAGCGATTGACGGCTTCCCTCAAACCAGGGACGACATGCCCCTTGAGGGTTTTTCAGAGGCTGCTCGGCCTTATGGCCACTGCCGCCTCTGTAACTCTGCTGGGCCTGCTCCACATGCGGCCCCTCCAATTTTGGCTAAAAGCCTGAGTCCCACCCTACGCTTGGCAATTGAAGAGATTTCCGGTCATGGTGGACCACCACTGTATCGAAGCTGTGGCCCCCTGGAGGACCACTCACCTGTTTCAGACAGGTGTGGGGGATGGGCATGGCCTCCAGAAGGAAAGTGATCACAACAGACGCATCCAACTCCGGGTGGGGCGCGCTGTTGGAGGGCAATCTGGCATTCGGCTCCTGGACAGCTCAGCAGTGATGCCTACATATCAACTGCCTGGAAATGTTGGAATTCCTCTCGCTAAGGGCAGTTTATTGTTTATTGTTTATTGTAAAAAGGATCCCCATTAGCTGTCATCAAAGTGAATGAGCTAGTCTTCCTGGGGTCCACAACAAAAAGAAATCACATAACAATGTTAATATAAAAACAGTATAGCACTATAACATTATATACATCAATACACATCATCATAAATTAGTCTGAATAAATGATTACAGTATTACATTCATAAAATAAATATGTCCTTTCCTTACTCACAAATTTAAATAGTGCATTCTCAGATGGTACCTAAAAGAGTCTTTGCCATTCATTTTACGTATATTCAATGGGCAATTATTCCAATGATTGATGGCGCGATAAATAACAGCTCTCTTTAAAGCATTTAATTTTGGGCGTGGTAACATCATCAGGCCATCATCCACTGACCTAGCCACATGAGAATGTACCTGATCACAGCCAACAATTTGCTTATGTAAAAAAACTGGTTGAGAAGAATAGACAATGTTTCTAAAAAACTTAATTGTATTAAAAACCAGCCTTTTCTCCACCGTTAACCATGAGAGCTGACGGTGCATATTAATAGTATTTGTTCTAATGGGACAATGTAATACTAACCTGGCAGCGCTGTTTTGGGTCGTTTGTAATTTCTTTAGTTGACCTTTAGATATAGATGACCATACAGGGGCACAATAATCCAAATTACATAAAATTAAAGATTTAGCCACCTGCTCCACAATGTGTGTAGGGACATAAGAAAGAAATTTCCTCACCACAGAGATACCACTAACCATCTTCTTTACTATGATATCAATATGTTCTACCCATGACAGCTTACTATCCACTATTGTGCCCAGTAATTTTACTTTATCTACCTGTTCTATAGGTTCCCCAGACAGGTTCAAACTCATCTTTGGTATTAATGACAATTTATGACTCGATCCCAAAATAATTGATTTGGTTTTTGAAATATTCAGCACCAACTTATTCTGTTTTATCCAATCAGAAACCATATTTAACTCAGCTGGTAAAACATAACCCAGTTCACTGACGGTTTTTGCAGCATAATACAATGTGGAATCATCAGCATACATTTGTACAGTTGCTTTACACAAAACAGATGGTAAATCATTTGTGAAGATGGCGTATAAAAGTGGTCCCAGGCAGCTCCCTTGCGGAACCCCACAGTCCAAGACCTTAGAGTGAGACCAGCTGCCAGTGTAATAAACCCGCTGCGTCCTACATGTGAGATAACTCTTCATAAAATCTATAGCAGTTGGACTAAATCCATAGCATTCCAGTTTACCAATTAGTAGATTGTGATCTATGACATCAAATGCCGCACTAAAATCAAGTAATACAGCACCAGTCATCTTTAAATTATCCCTTTCCTTGAGCCAGTCATCTGTCATTACTGTAAGGGTAGAACAAGTTGAGTGGTTTTGTCTATAAGCATTATGGACATCTGTGTTCAAACCATTAGATTCAAAATATTCCTTTACTTGTGAGTGAACTATTCTCTCCATCAGCTTACTAAGAACTGGGAGAATAGTAATAGGTCTGCTGTTCTTCCCAGTAAGTGCTAGTCTGCCATCTTTAGGTAAGGGAATAATTTTACCTTCTTTCCAAATAGTGGGAAAAACACCTTTCATTAAGCATGCATTTAATATTTGACATAACGGACCGCAAACATAGTCAACCGCCAGGCTAAGTACTTTACTGTCCATATCAGTACCTACTGAGCTGTGTTCGGGCAGAGACTTCAACAACTTTTTTACTTCCGGCTCCTCAACATTATTAAACTGGAAAGTAGAACTCTTATCTAACGTCACATCTTTTTTTATAAACTTTAGGTAATTAGAATCAGTATTGTCCATATTCTGCCTTAGTGCATGGACCCTATTTATGTAGAAATCATTAAAATAATTCGCTATATCAGATGGTTTGGTCAAAAACTTGCCTTCTGACTCCACAAAGGAAGCCCCTCCAGAAGTTGGCTTCTGACTCATTATTTCATTAAGGGTTTTCCAGAGTGATTTACTATCTTGCTTTACAGCATTTATTCTCTGCATGTAATAATCTTTTTTCATCAATCTATTCAGTTTAGTAACCTGATTTCTCAGTTGACAGTACTTGAATCTGTCCTCCACCAATCCAGTCTTTACTAATATAGATTTGGCTTTGTCTCTTTCCTTCATGAGGCTCTTTATACTCTCATTCAGCCATGGGGCTGGTCTCCCTTTTAAAATACACTTTCTCATAGGGGCATGCCTATCAACAATCTTCATAAATCTTTCCATAAAGATATTTAAGGTGGCCTCAGGCTCCTCAGCAGCATACACATCAGTCCAATCAATACCACCAACATCTGCCAAAAAACTCTCCGGAATAAATTTCTTAAACATTCTTTTATGTACTATATTAACCTTACATTTGTGCCGGGCAAGATGAACCTGGGAGTGGACATGCTGTCCAGAGGCAAAGTAGCCCCGGGCAATTGGGCGCTGCATCCTCAGATGGTACAGCGAATTTGGGCGGTCTTTGGGAAGGCAGAGGTTGACCCTAAAAAGGCCCCCATTTGAGCCGGTCAGTTCGGCTGACTTGCGGCCCTTATCGCTTAAAACGGCCCTTCTCCTTGCTTTGGTGTCAGTTAAGCGTATGGGTGACTTACAAGCGCTGACAGTCAGAGCCTCGTGTCTTGAGTTTGGGCTCAATGACTGCAAGGTCATTTTGAAACCGAGACACGGCTATGTTCCTAAAGTGCTCTTTACTCCCTTTAGTGTGCAAGTAATATCCCTATTGGTGCTCCCCGCAGAAGGACTGGAATGCACTACTGGTGTGAGAGCCCACTCCACAAGGGGAATGGCCTCCTCATGGGCATGGTCCAGCGGCATTTCTATCAGTGAGATCTGTGCAGCCGCCGACTGGTCGTCACTGTCCACTTTTGCCGGATTCTATAACTTAGACATCCCCGCCCTGCAGGCGCGGATTCTATCTGTCTAACCTCCCATGTGGGTAGTGATTTCTCATGTCCCCAGCTAAGCTTGGGGTGAGATAATGCTTAAGTCCCTTAGGGCCCTTATTAGTGCTCTAACACTTGGCTCACAGAGCAGCATGTGATTGTTGCTTGTAGTGCGGTGTGATTGGATTCGTTCCCATACATAACAAGAGTGAATGTTTGAAAGGGAACGCTTTCGGCTACTTAACGTAACCTCGGTTCCCTGAGATAAGGGAACGAGCGTTATGTCACTTGCCGCACTACAAGCTGCATCAATCGATGACCGCCGCTTCAGTCGAAAAGGGGCACAGAGGGACCAAGTATTTTGCAGGGAAGCCCGCAGGAGGCAATAGGGCCAAACTCAAAGAGGTCAGCCTGGCCTTGAGTAATTGTTCCAAGGAGATTTCAGTACAGCCTCAGCACTCAGTGAGGGCCAAGAGCGTACAAGAAGGAGGCAGAAAGAATGGTGTTGTCCTATGGCAAGAGTGTGCCGTTTATGCAGAAAGGACCCGGGCCTGTAAGGCCGGGACGTCCAGATTATAAAACCTAGTAAATGTGGATGGTGAGGCCCAGTCAGCCGTCGCACAAATCTCTGCGATGGACACACCGCTAGACCACGCCTAGAAAGAAGCAACACTTCTAGTCGAGTGGGCACTTACTCCCATGGGGCATTGTAGGCCCAAAGAAGAGTACACTAGCACTATAGCATCAACTATCCATTTGGAAAGTATCTTCTTTGTGATCGGAAATCCCTTGATGTGGCTGCTGAAGCATACAAAGAGCTGTTCCGACTGCCTGAACAGGGTGGAACGCTCAATATAAACTCCCAGAACCCTGATGGGGCAGAGTAAATTCAACTCCTTGTCTTCCTCCGAAGGAGGAAGCACTGACAGAGTTATTACCTATGCTCTGATGGAGTGGAGAGCACTTTAGGTATGTAACCATGCCTTGGCTTCAGGACGACCTTAGAGTCACTGGGCCCAAATTCAAGGCAGGTGGGGCTCATGGAGAGTGCCTGCAGGTCTCCCATTCACTTTGCTGATGCTAATGTAAGTAGCAGAGTGGTTTTCAGTGACGGGGTCGAGGGTCAGTTGACTGCAGTGGCTCAAAGGGAGCCCTCAGCACCATGGGCAGATTCCATGTAGGGACGGTGATAGGGCGAGGCAGGTTCAGCCTCCTAGATCCCTTCAAAAAACTAACAACTAAGTTGTTTCTCTATAGGAGCATTATGGCTGCTACGTAGACCTTGAGCATGGAAGGGGAACGCACCTTATTCAACAGCTCTTGCAAGAAGGACAATATCAGAGATATGTAACAGAAAATTGGTTCTTGTGTGCTGCGGGTTGTGCACAAGGCAAAGAAGAATGACCATATAAAGGCATAGAGGCATCTCGTAGACAGTGCTCTAGACTGAGAGACTGTATTTAGCACGCTCTTGGGGAGGTCCACAGGCTCCCATCAAGAGGACAAAGGTACAAAGCCCACAGCTTGGGCTGGAGGTGCCATATCATTCTGTTCACCTGAGGGACCACGGGGCTGCTAATAGCAGCTGAGACCAGTGTTGGTTCCTCCAGAGCGGGACCACTAAGAGAACCTTGTGTTTCTGTTCCCTGATTTGCCTAATTACCTGTGGGATCAGGGCGATCAGGGGAAAGTGTAAAGGAGGATGTTGGGCCAGTCATGGGCCAACGCAGCCCTGTCCTTCGAGAATTAAGATGGGCAATGAGAGTTTTCTTTTGAGGTGAAGAGGTCGACCTCTGCCTTGCCAAAGATCTCCCAGATTCTCTGAACTGTTTACAGGTGGAGTGTCCAATCTTCTGAGGGGACCTTGCTCCCAGATAGCATGTCTGCTCCCTGGTTCAACCTGCTTGGCATATGTGCTGCTCTCAGTGAACGCAATTTGAGCTGAGCCCATTCCAAGAGGCACTCTACCAGAATGAAGAGACATTTCGAGGAGAGACCTCGAAATCACATATGGTGATTCATATAGGACACCACCGTCCTGGTGTCCAACCGGACTAGAATATGGTGTCCCTTAAGGTCTGGCAGAAAGGTGCGAAGGCCCAAACCCACTGCCAGCATTTCCGTGCAGTTAATGTGTAGCTGACCTTCATCTTTCGATCAGTGGCCGAAAGTATGTTTGCCGTCACACAGCGCTACCCAACCTGTGTTGGAAGTGTCTGTTGGGACCACCTTCCTTCTGCAGACCATTCCCTGGGGCACGTCCCATTCCATCCACTGAGGGTCTTTCAAAGAGGCCAGAGCTGCTACGCAGGCCTGGTCCACCTTGATATGGAGGCATCCGAGATGCCAGGCGTGGGACGGAACTCATGGTTTCAGCCAGTACTGAAGGGGCCACATGCAAAGTAGGCCCAGCTGAAGTACCGGTGACGTGGAGGCCATGAGGCCCAGCATGTTCTGAAATGCCTTGAGAGGGTGAGAGGCTCCATTTCTGGCCGCGAGTTTCTGTATTGCCTGTGCACATTCTGGTGTGACTACCGCTTTCATTTGGGTTTGGTAGAAAACTGTTCCCAAGAACGATATCCATTGGCTGGGGGAGAGTGCACTCTTGGCAAAATTGACCCTGAGTCTCAGGCATTCTAATTAGCTGAGGAGGAAGGATCTGTAAGATAGTAGCTCATCCACCGACTGGGCTAAGATGAGCCAGTCATCGAGGTAATTTAGAATGCGGATTCCCATCTGTCTCAGCAGGGAAAGAACTGCATCCAAAGTAAAGGACCATGAATCGATATGCCACCTTCTCGAAGGCAAATCTCAAGAAACACTTGTGACGGGCAAGTGTGAAGCCAACAAGGAAGTGACTTAAACTGTAATTCGTCAACTGGCCGCTAGAGGCTGGCTGCAAAAGGGAGTCAATCCGATAGACTCCTTATGTTAAAATCCCCAACTATACAGCAAAAAAAATACAAAAACATGTTTACAGGCTGGTTCAAAAAATTATTTTGCACACTTGCGAGAGGATCTATTTCAATGTAATCAGCCTGAATGGCCATTTCAGGAGGGTGCAGTTCAGGTGCCTGAGATCAAGGGTGTCCCGATTTTTGTGGACAAGGACGTAGGGCTGGCTCGATACCACTTTTTTTCAGAACTGATACTGATCCGATACCAAAAATTCTGAGTATCTGTCGATGCCGATCTCGATCCGATGCCAGCGCAGTTTTTTAAATCAGTGTAGAATTTCTATACCTCAATGTGTAGGTCGATCATCACTCTTTTGTATGTTACACACAATATACTAAATATAGACAGCTTCAATATAAAGAAAAATAACAAAACAAAACAAAAAAAACTATATAATCATAATCTATGACAAAAATACTATTATAAACTAAGTTCATGGATAATTCAGTAGCAAAAGTTACTCTAGAAAAATCATGAGTGCACAATCATTTTATAAAATAAAAAAAAATAAAAAATGCATTATTTAGTGGGTAGCAAATAGAAGTGAATAAGTATAGGACTAAATCTGGTAGGCCTACACATTGCTCTTTGTATTGTTGTAATATATGTTCATGAAATATACAAGTAATATATGTATATATAAATATATACTATAGTAGTCGACGTTTGAAGAGGATCAAAACCTTTCATTAAAGTGCAGGACAACTTTTATTAACTTTTTTGATCTACTTCAAATGTTTTCTACTGTATAAATTAAAATACATTACTTTTAAATGTATAGCAGAGTAATGAGGCAGCAACATATGATAGATAAGATGAAACAAGAAAGGCTATTAATAATCTTTCATTGCGCAAAAGTATTATGATACTAAAGGCTCTAAATACAGAGCACAAAGCGTGCATCCCGTGCGCAGAATGATGTGCTTGAAGCAAAACAGAGTCACAGCGCACAGCGCTCTGCATAGAGAAGTTCAAAGCACAAAGTGAAGAGATATTGATGTATAGTGTATTACAGTAGGGGGCCAACCAAATTGCCTATTACCACCACCTGTACCACTGCCACAGGGCCACGGCATTAACTGCAAGTCAGTCGCGTGTTGAAGTTGTTCACGAAACTACCGCCAGGTGGCACAAAGAGACAGTTTGCAAACTGACTGAAATTGATATTTTGTTTTGTAAACGGAGATCAAATAACAAAACAAAACAACAATAACATTATAATATAACATTATAAGATCATTAAAAATCAGGAAATTACTTTAAAATCAATTTTTAGAAAGTTACTTTCAAAATGTGTGATATTTGTAGGCTGCAGCCTAATGCATCAAACATTTTAAAATAAAAAAAATGTAATTTACATAAAGGCTCCTGATTCATGTTATGGTTATTAAACAGTCATTATGAAAACCATTAAAACTACACAATTCCCTTATGTTGTATTAAGGGACTAAGCATTCGTATCAATTAAAACTTGTTTAAATAATAATTAAACATTTTTAACAATAATAATAATAATACTGATAATAATAGGTTTAGCATACAAAGTTTGGGCGTGCGAGAGATTGGGGGAATCTGTAAATTCATAAATAGCTTTGTGCTTCAAATTAATTTACATAGTTATAGTATTACTGTTATATTAGTAGTATTAGTGATGTTAATAAATGAATTAGACAACAAAATAAAACTTAAGAATTTTCTCATTTATTTAGAAAACAACCACTGATTCACAACATTCATTTCCAAATGCATAAAACTGGTAATGACCTGCACGGGCCTCAAACCTAGGCCCTATGAGCCCTTGGCCGACAGCTTACCAGTATCCTCGGCCCGAGTCCGACTGGTGCCCGTGTCGTTTTTCTCTCTTTTTTGCTTCCTATAATTACACTGCTGTTGCAGCCATTAAAATAAGTCAGTTTTGGGTTTTTTTAATTGCAAAGTTTTATTTCTTATTGTTTCATAATTAATTAATTTAGAAACATTTTTGGAACATTTTTGTTTGTTAAATTCAAGTTGTTGGACTAAGCGGATAGCAGCAAACATCTGAGTTGATCACGTTTGATCAATTTAGCCTTCTCAAATAATCACGACTGGCTTAGAATAAAATATGTAGATATTAAAAACTTAAAGCATAGTACAATGTAAGCTTAAACATTTAACCTAAATAAAAGTGCACTGTTAGGCGTATATCTAATCATTTGTGCGGACAGTGGTAGCTGAAGCATGCTTAATGCATGAGGCACCACCGGCAATCACTTCATTTTGTTCTTCAGTGCAAACCACTAGGCTACGCCTTCATTTTTGCTCATACAGATAAGACTCTCATTATAACACACGAATTGTAGACATTATGAAAGATTCATTATGCATATATTTATTATATTATAACAGAGATATGTGAGATTGCGATGAACTGAGATGCCTTTTAGAGATTATAAATGCAGCGCTCTTTGCTGCCATTCTGCCATGCCAAACCATGTATACGCAGCATCCGCTTGAGTTAAAAATAAGTGTTCTGTGAATGTTGATGCTTTAATAACAAATATTTATCAGGAGTGTGTATGCTGGGATTTCATAAATTTCATGGAGAAAAAAAGTAACGTACCTGTAAATAATAATGTAACTAATTACTAATTACTTTTGAAATAAAGTAATCAGAACAGTAACTTGATTACTTTTAAAAGGAGTAATCAGTTATCAGTAATATGATTAAATTTTCAGAGTAACTTGCCCAACACTGGTAACACATGCTGGCAGATCAAAGTGAGCATGCGGGATGTTTGCCGGCATGACATCACTCAAGTGTGATTGCTCAGCCCTGCGAGCTCGCCGTTTCTTTCTCCGAGGTGACTGGGAGAAGAGAAACATGAGAGCGGGGGATTGAAAGGCAGTCCGCCTTGATAGAAGGGGATCCGCAAGTGAATCATGGACAGACTCAGACTTTTTGTGAAAGCAGCCTGTCTGTGTGAGTGCAGCTTCAGTGATGCACACATAAATGCAAAGCTGTCAGAGATAAGGGGTGACAGCTTTCTACTCCGATCCGCCTAAGAGGATAGAGCCGCTCGAAGTAACAAGGGGCACTGATTCTCACATGTAAATCAGAGTACTGCGAAGAGAGTGAGCATGCGAGCTCTGTGCCAGCGTGGGATCACTCAAACCTGGTTTCTCAGCTCCGTGGCTCTTTCTCCGAGCTTTGCTAAGAGAGGGGAAACGGGAGAGTGGAGCTGCCTTCATTGAAGACAGTTCACGAGTGTAGAAGATGTCGAGTGAGAGCATTCCATCTCAGTGAGCACACAGTCTCTGTGAGATGATGCGCTCACTGCCCTCTTGCATCATGCAGGATTCCCTGCACGAGCCACACTTAAGGTTTGAGTGACATTGCTAGGAAATTTGTTCAGAAATTTGCTCTTTTAACACACCAGATAGCAGCATGGGAAGGCCTCCCGCTTCTTCCACTGCCGGGGCTCTTCGACTGTGGAGAGCTAGAGGCTTCTTCCTTCTTTGGCTTCTGGAACGCAGAATCAGCGAAGAGATGATCCTCATTGCTGAAGGAGAAGAAATCTGAGGATCCTACGGCAAAATGCCCACTTACATAGCCAGACTGTCCCGGCCATTCTGGCAGACTCTGGAGGGCTTCATCATTTTTAATTTACTGCACGAACCAACAACGATTTTACACACATAGGTCAAAAATGACCCATAGAGAAACCTTTGAATTTTTTTTTTTTTATTTTCAAGTAGGAACATATTTACTGCAGAAAACTGCCCAACATTTCACAACTCAACATGGCTGCTTTTGTATAATTTATGCATTTAGTCTTATTTTATAATTTATTACCACAGAAAATATTTGATGTATTGTGGAAGATAACTGGATATAATATTTGAATGTTAGGTTAATGTTACCTTGACCTTGAAATTTGTTACTAGTGAGAAAGAGAAACATGTTCAATACTATTAGCTAGCTTGTTGTTGACATATTCTATTTTAGCTAATTAGCACATTAACACTTTAAATATGTTTATTTGTCACTTTGTCACACATAACATACACATATCACTGATAACCGATAACACTGAAATTGAACTGTCTGTAGTGCAACTGTAGTGAATGTTTAACGAATAGATGAAAATAAAACTAACAAAATAAAATCACACATGTACAGCACCATCTCAGTGCTTACATGCCTCACAAATGACAACTGCAGGTTTGTGCTCCTTGCAAACAGGCCTGTTGCACTGGGAACTCCAGCTGCTGACTTTTCTGTCTTTGGCAGCTGGGCAGATCCTGTACCTCTTCCTCTTCACAGCTGCAGACCACAGCACCACGTCTGGTCTTAATGTGGTGCTGCATATCTCCTGTGGGAACTGGAGCTGCCTTCCCAGGTCTACTTCCATCTTCCACATCGCCCCTGGTGTTAATAGCTTGGCAGGTGGTCTCTTGCTGGTATGCATTGCGGGTTCCCCCTGCCTGAGGAAGTGGATCCTGCATCGACTCTCTAATGGACTCTGATTATTTGCCTCCTGCCAACTTTTCTCCAGCACCTCTGCCAGCTTCCTGAGCACTTGGTCATGCCGCCATCTGAGCCGACCCTGTGTCATTGCTGTTTTACAGCCCGACAGAACATGCTGGAGTGAGGCATTGCGAGTTCCTTGCATTACGTGGTGTGAAAGCCCCTTTTGTTACCCCGACCAGGCTTCCAGGGTAGGGTTGGAGTCTTAAATGAGGACACCTCAACAACTGAGAGATAGCAGGGAGGTACAATCCCATCACATTTTCATTTTCCTGTGCTCTCCCTGCCTCAGCATGAAGATCAAGGAGAAACAGAAGGCTTGTGGACGCAGGACTTATATTGTTATAATAAAAGCTACTACATTCTGTCTGTGTCTAATTCCTTAGAATTAGAACCAGTATAATCAGTAGCAGTATAGAGCTAGAAAGACGAGCTCAAATGGAAAAAGTTTCTGCTTGGCTCATCCCGCGCTCCGCCTACTGCCCTGCACAAGATCCCGCCTAACAGTAATGGTGTCCATGGGGCACAAACTGCAGAGTGTAGGTACTTAACCTTCATTCTCTCAGTATCATACCTAGCAAATCCAGCTTCTTCTAGTTGTAGGTATTCCACCCAAATGTTCACACATCTCACTTCTCTTGAGAATAGGGACAATTTTTTGGCAAATTTTTACAGTGAGCACATTTAACTTCCTTGAAAATTTAATGTGCATGCTCCTCACTCATGTACAAAATGCATCAGTCATGTTTGTCCTCCTCAGACATAGAGACACACACTACCTGAAACACTGACAGAGTGTCTGTTCATGATATTCGTCTTCACACATACACAAACAAAAAAATACTGAAGACCGTGATGATTTTCGTGACCGAAAGTGATGTCACAGACTGTGACTAAAGTGTCCTCTAGGGGACACAGTTCAGGTTCTCATTTAAAGGGGACCTATTATGCACCCACATTATAAGTCTCACATGTGATTATGAGCTCGACAAATTCAAGCGGTCAACGTCACATTGATTTTATATGCAATTTTACCACAGTCCTATTTACAGTCATTCTGGTAGCACGTGAAGGCAGCATCAGTGAAAACAGGCATAGCTTTATCAACATTAGCCTTACAGAGTGCCAAGAAGCTCTTTCAGAAAGGCAATTTGGAAAACAAACATGTCACTTACTTTGTCTGGATCTGACGTTCACACACAATGCGTTGGTATTGATCCCTTAACAAATAGGGGACATTTTTTCAGGGATATTTCCTTTCAAATTTAAATTTAACCACAGTGTCCTCAGCAGCTCAGATGGAGGGAGTCTATGGAGACTCCTATGTTTGTGCATCCCAAAACACAACACTTTTAATGCCTCTTTAGTGCTGACATTGTATATCTCCAGCATCTAATGTTACAGCAAGAAAAAAATAATGGTGGACTGCTGCTTCTCACTCAGGTCTGTGTCTATGCTAATAGGGCAGAGAGCATCACAGATGGGCGGGACTTTTTCTTGTCGGTGACGTGTAAAGAGGGAGAATCTGAAACTGCTCATTTGGAGAGTCTGTTTATAATTTATTAGGATTATAAAAAAAAAAAAATATTGGGTGGATTTTTACTATTATAGGCTGATTGTTTTCATACACTGGAGCCACACAAATGTGTTCAAGCACCTTATAAAAGTGTTTTTGCATAATAGGTCCCCTTTAAAAAGGAACAGATTTCTGAGACCGGGACATCTCAAAGTTCAGTGGTAAAAATATAATTGAAATCTCA